>NC_058132.1:526347184-526383027 GCF_016433145.1 Gracilinanus agilis
CCTTCCCACTCCCCTGCTCCCCTTGGTTTATCCCTTCTGACTTTCTCAGTAGGGTTATCTAGAGTTTTTTATCCCAATGGACAATAAAGCTACTCTTCCCTCTCCGGGTTGATTACACTAAGAGTAAGGTTTGATTATTACCTCTTAATGCTCTCTTCCTCTCCTTCTTATAATAGTATTTTTCCCCTCTCCCTCCCATGCCCTCTTTGTGTGTAATAGAATATTCTGTTATTCTTATTCACTGAAGTTTCTCTTGGTGTCCCCTGTTATTTACCCCCTCTTTCCCATCCCCCACGCCATCTTAGATTATTTAGTGTTCCACCCTCACCCTGTGAATTATTCTTCTGATTACTATAATAGTGAATATTATAATAGTGAATAGAGTTCACTACAGAGAATTATACATAACATTTCTCTACATAGGAATACAGATAATTAGATCTCACTGAGGCCCTTAAAAAGGCAAATTTAAAAATTATAAGTTTTCTTTCTTTTCCCTCTGTATCTTATTTACCTTTTCAGGTTTCTCTCGATTTTTGTGGTTTGATATCAAACTTTCCATTTAGCCCTGGTCTTTTCTGTGCAAATACCTGGAATTCTTCAATTTTGTTGAATGCCCATACTTTCCTTTGGAAATATATAGTCAATTTTGATGGGTAGTTGATCCGTGGTTGCAGGCCCAGCTCTCTTGCCTTTCTGAATATTGTATTCCAAGCCTTACGGTCTTTTAGAGTGGAGGCTGCCAGATCCTGTGTGATCCTGATTGGTGCTCCTTGATATTTGAATTGTCTCTTTCTGGCTTCTTGTAAGATTTTTTCTTTTGCTTGAAAGCTTTTGAATTTGGCAATAATATTTCTAAACGATTTCTTCTCTGGGTCGAATGTGGTGGGTGTTCTATGAATCCTTTCGATGTCTATATTGCCCTCTTGTTGTAGGACTTCAGGGCAATTTTGCTGAATAATTTCTTTTAGTACGGAGTCCAGGTTTTTATTAATTTCTGGTTTTTCTGGAAGGCCAATTATTCTCAAATTGTCTCTTCTAGACCGGTTTTCTTGGTCTGTCACTCTCTCATTGAGATATTTCATGTTTCCTTCTATTTTTTCAGTCTTTTGACTTTGTTTTATTTGTTCTTGTTGTCTTGAGAGATCATTAGCTTCCAGTTGCTCAATTCTAGCCTTTAGGGATTGATTTTCGGCCCTAATCTTCTGGTTTTCGGCCATAATCTTCTGGTATTCCTTTTCAATCTGGTCGTTTCTGGTGTTCAATTTGCTTATCAGTTCATTTGGTTTCTGAGCCTCACTTTCCAGTTGCAAGATTCTACCTTTTAAACTGTTATTTTCTTGCCAGATCTCTTCCATTTTCCTCAAAATCTCAGTTTTGAACTCTTCCATAGCTTGTGAGGAGTTTTCCTTATTTGAGGAGGGTCTGGATGCTTGTTTGTTCTCCTCCTCTGTTTGCTCGGTTGTCTGGATTTTCTCTGTGTAAAAGCTGTCGAGTGTTAAAGACTTCTTTTTCTTGTTATTATTATTCTTTCTCTTCTGAACTTCCTGTGACTGAGTAGCCATCATTAGCCCAGCAGCTTCTCAGATTTATCCTCGCGCTCAGTGTCTGTCCGCGGTCTATTGGTACCTGAGGTCTGAGTTCTGGTTTTTTCCAAGGTCAAGCCCCCTGGTGGACCCCCTTGCTTGATCCTCTGCAGGAGGTTCCTTTACAAGTCTCAGGGCGCTGCTTCCACAGTCGTATACCCGTCTGCACTGGTTCCTCACTCAGGTTTTCAGAGCTTTAGTTCCTGGCTGTGTCTGCCTCCACCCACGCCTGCGCCCAGCGTCCACTCTCTGCTCCCGCGCTCAGATTTCGCGTGCGTTTTTTGACTTAATGGGGTCCTAAGTCTTGCTGCTCTCAGGAACAGGTCCCGGAGCTGCTGATGACTCGATGGGTGCCCCAAACTTGCTCTATTTCTTTTTATCTGGGTTCAGAGCTATAGATGAGTGTGGAGGGGGTCGGGGTGGGGCGGTTGCTCAGCCTGCGATTAAGTGAGAGCCCTTTATAGCCTGGAAATGTCTCGATTCCACGTACCTTCCACGCTGTGCCCTGTTGTGGGGTTCCTCCGTTCGTCTGGACTTGTTTTTATGTCCCCTTGAGGAGTTTTGTGTGTTTCGGTCAGGAGAGGTTAAGAGCTGCTTCTTACTCTGCCGCCATCTTAACCCGGAACCAGCTCATTGACCTTTGATGTCTAGCTGGCACTCAATTCTTACCTGCAGGTCATAGAAGCTATTATAGTATGTACAGCAGTCACCTCCTGGTAAACTTATCTCAGCAGATGGGCTAAACCAAGTTGAAAATAATCTAAAGGACTCAAATCCATCAGTGATGGGGATAGACATTATGAAGACTTCCCTGTGGAATGAACATATGAGGACATATTTGTTCCAATGGCCATGAAGGCTACTGAAATAGGGGCTGTGAAATATTCAGAGGAATTTGTCTGACATCAAAGATATCAAGGTCATCCACTGTATCCTTGGCCATCATCAGTCATCCTGAGTCTTACTTTGCCACTGGACTTTGATGACTGCAAGAGAGAGTGAGGCTGACAACTTTGGGCAACTCTGCCTAACTTAAATCTAATTTACGAACAAGTCAAGATATCACCCCATGATGTCATTGGTCCTCTTCAAATACGAAGGGCAAACAACAACAAAGTTCTTCTCAAATATTATCTTATTCTGTCCTCACAACAACCTTTGGGATTTTGTTATTATTTTCACTACTTTATAGATAAAGAAACTGAGGTAGACAGGTTAAATGGGTAACAGCTAATAAGTGTCGAAGGCTGAATTTGAACTCAGATCTTTTCAACTTCAGGGCTACTGTTCTTTCTACTATACCAACAATCTCTTCTGAGTCAGTTGTTTGTTTCCACCACCAACCTTTTTGATAATCAACAAATAATACACAAAACAGGGTTTTATATTTTCTTCATCTCTGTCAATTGTATGACATGAAGATGTGGTCTGTTGTAGGAAATCATCTTCAAAAACATGTTTATGTCTTCCTCAATGAGGAAAACCTTATTTCATGAATAGATATCTTCATGAAGATTTTATAGAAGTAACAAAGTAGGCATGTGAGTTCTTTGTTCTTGCTGTTTTCTTGATTATTTATTTGTAAGAATACTAATCATGATCATTTCCATTCTTTTGGACTTAGCTTCTGGGAACCATTTTGAAATCGAGATTCCCAAAGGCATTTAAAGTGGTGTTGTCTTCAGCGTGACCCAATTTAAGGGGCTGGAAACCTGTCAAACCAGCCTAGAAACCTGTCAAAAAAATAAAATGGATATTGAACCCATATAACCTCTGAGTGATCACTTCTTAACTCAGGATCATTCTTGACTTTTCCCTTTCTCTTACTACCCAGTCCACCCCTACTAAAGCTAATCAATTGCCAAAGCCTATAGTGCCCATGTTTGAAAGATCATTCTTAACCTTCCCCTCATTTCTGCTTCTGCCACCATGGTTCTTCTGCCTTTCAGGTAGAGGGTACCATCAGAGGGGCAGAAGGTACTAATGAGATGAGTAGCAAGGCTGATTTAAATTTGTAAGATAATGAGATTTCCCAATGGTAAATTTTATTGGAGAAGAAAGGCATGCCAGAGAAGTCCAAAAACAATGTAGCTGGTAGGGGATTGAGATTTTAAGAAAAAAATTTTAAACATTCAGTCTCTCAGGAATTTTGTAATTTAGTAGGGATAGAAGATAAGCATATAAATAATCATACAAGGGGCAGCTAGGAGACTCAATGGATTGAGAACCAGGCCTAGAGATGAGAGGTGCTGAGTTCAAATCTGGCCTCAGACACTTTACTAGCTGTGTGACCCTGGGCAAGTTAAAAGGAGGTGATGCAGTGAAGGTTAGTCTCCATTGCCTAGCCCTTACAACTCTTTTGCCTTGGAATCAATACTTATTATTGATTCTAAGACATAAAGGAAGGGAATAATAATAATAATAATAAAATAATAATGCAAGTTAGAAAAATAATCAAGTGCTTAGGGATAAGAGCTGAACCCAAGTATAAAATTTCCTTCAACTGGTGCAAGTACTTTCCTTCTAGTTTAGTCTTTTTTTTTAATTAAAAGGAATTTATTTAAAAAAAAAAACATTGAAGCAGAAATTGCATGTTGATGAACTGACCATGATGGACCACTGTAATTTAGAATCTTAGAGGAGTTGTCTGGAGTACTAAAAGATTAAGTGACTTGCATCAGTTCACATAGCCAGTCTTGTCAGAACTGGGACTAGAGCCAAGGTCTTCCTGGCTTAGAGGCTAGCACTCTTTCCACATATACATAGGCCAGGTCCATCAGTGTAGCCAGGAAGATTTAAGATAGGGAAGAACATATCTCTTTGGGAGAAGAGAAGGCTCCAAAGAGGAAGTAGTCCCAGAGCTGGGCATTTGTAGGAAGGAAAGGACATTTGGGCTCAGTAGTAATACTATAGTATATTGGCTACATATATTCTCTACCTCACTGTCATTGTAGTTTGTGCCCATTTTCCCCAAAATAGTTTGTGTGTGTTGTGCCCAGTTTCCCCAAAATATGTTGAGAGCATACCTCAGTCCAGGGGAGGAAGATGGGAAAAGGGAAGCTTTGGAGGTACTGTTCTTATTATGCCATCTTAATAAAACACCTTTACTGTGGCACAGTGGAATGTAATGGATTTCTCACTAGCAGCAATGCAAGGATCCAGGACAATTCTGAGAGACTTATGAAAAAGAACGCTACCCACATCCAGAGAAAGAACTTTGGGGGCAGAAACGCAGAAGAAAAACAACTACTGGATCACATGGGTCAATGGGGATATGACTGGGGATGTAGACTCTAAACAATCACTCTGTTGTAAATATTAACAATATGGAAATAGGTCTTGATCAAGATACATGTAAAACCCAGTGGCATCGCTTGGTGGCCTCAGAAGGGGGGAAGGAGGAGGAGAGGGAAAGAACTTGAATCATAGAACCATGGAAAGATATTCTAAATTAATTCATTAATCAAATGAATTTTAAAAAATAAATGCTTTTGTTCTGATCTAATTATTTCTCCTGAGTAAGCTCACTTATAAAGGATAATGAGCTACAGCAGATTTAGGAGTATGGCCAAATAGGATAACCTCTAGAAAAGGAGCTCTTAATATTTTTTGTCATGGAACCCTTAGGCAGAATGGGTAAAGGGAATAGACCTCTTCTCAAGCCTGTTTTTAAATAATTAAAGGAAATGCTAAATTTCTGTTAGAAATTACTGAAAATAAAGATGTCAGTTTTTTTTCAAATCCAAGTTCCTAAATTCCTCATATTCTAGCCACAGATCAAAAAGTCCTTGGACCTGAGTTTAATGGCCTCTATTGAAGAACCTATAGGAGTAGTTGTCCTGTGGAGGATTCAGTCCATGAGTAACTTAGGGAGGTACTTCCTGTAGGTGTGATATAATAATAATAATAATAATAATAATAATAATAATAATAATTGCTAACATTTATATATCACTTACTTATATAGCATTTTAAAGTTATCTCATTTGATCCTCACAACCATTCTGTGAGATAGGTGCTACATTATCCCCATTTTATAGATGAGAAAATGAGGCAGGCTGACCTTGAATGATTTACCCAGGGTCACAAATCTCTGAGTTCAGATTTGAACCCATTTCTTCCTGACTCCATACGCAGCACTCTGACCTACTCTACCTCTGTCACCTTTCCTAGCATTTAGCACAAGGCTTTGCATGTAATAGACCCTCAGTAAATATTTGCTAAATTAAAAAATGAAGCCTAAGATCTAAAAAATATAATATTTCTAATGCAGCTTGGAAAGGTGCATCAGAGACATCTGTTTAATGATCTGTGGCATAGCAAGATTCCCTGACCTCCTCACCCCCTACCTAGACTGCTTTTCACTCCTCCCCATCTTCACTCCCAGTGATACTGATTATTTATTTTAGTCCTGACTCACAAGACAGTTTTACTAATAGGAAACAAGGGAAAAAAGTAAATGTGAGGTGGTGAGTCAGCTTCATTCCTTAAGCAATTTAAGAGAGTTCTATTCTAAAGAGCTCTCCAGTGACTCACTTTGGCTTGGAGTACATTAAGCAAAAGGGAACACAGACTTGCTAAAATATCACAGTCCTAGCACAGATGTTTTCTTCTCTTCTCTTAAAAACAAAAAACAAAAAAACTTTTCATTTCTGGCAATCTAAGCCCTGAACTTCCAGAGTTCCCTTACAAGCTGAGTTTGGCATATGGAACAGCAAGTATACTAACATCTACACTACACCATTAGCAGATATAATTACAGATCTGTCCAGCAAATTCTAATAGGAAACTTAAAAGTTTTGGCCAACCATTTTATGATTGGTACCTAGAGATGTAAATTCATAGATCCCTGGAGAGTTGTGACTTCATTTCTGGGAAGAAAAGAGGATAAAAGTAGCCAGTCTCCCCAACCAATAAAAGAAATCTATGATGGGGTTTGGAAGGAATATTTCTAGCCTAGCTCAAAGATTAGGTTGAATTCAAAGAGCCACAGCTGAGGTAGAAAGAAAGCAGGGATAAGATCAGACAAAGCCAAAGGCTCCTTTTGGGTGGCTGTGGGTCTGAATCACAAAGAGTTAAAATAAGCTCTGGGATAGTGGAGTCTCCTTCCCCAGGGTGAAAGGGTTACCCAGTAGCTACTATTCAGAAGAAAGCCAACAGGTGGTAGCATCAAAGATTGAGCAGCAACATTAAAAGACGGCAAAAAGAGGACTGAGTAGACCAGCAGAGGACTTTATCTGTTTGTAGAAGGAATGCCATCACCATATGGCACTGCCAGAACAGCAGATGAAGTCAGCAGCTCTGGGAGGAAGCAGACAACAGCATCTGAAGCAGAAAGAGGTTCCAATGGAGATGTAGCCCTAGGATTGTGAATTGTTAATGAATCAAACAGCCAATACAAGCTGTGTATCACACAGGGTGCAGGAACAGAAGCCAGCTGGCACCTGTGTCATTCTGACCCTGAACTCCAGTGGGGACCTCGAGCAGATTGCAGCTCTGACCTGAGGGAAGAGGGCTTTTGGGGATCCAGCATAGACTTGACTACAGAGAGGAGAAACTAGAGTAAGCGACACCAGTTAGAAGGCTGGCAGTAGGTGAAAATAGCCTGAATTAGAGTAAAGATGGCAGTGATAATGGAGAGGAGAAGGTGGATGCAAGACATGCTTCATTAGGGCTTTATTAAAAAAGAAAGAAATCATTCTGGAGGATGACTGTTTCACAAAGAAGAGAATTATTAACAGGTTTAGTTGGGGACCATGAAGTCAGGAAATGAGGAGTATGGTTTTGAATAGAATACAATTTGATTTAAGAGATGGGGAAATTTTTTTTCATTCATTAACTATGAATACCATGCTCTGGAGAGAATTTAGTTTCTGTCCTTTTGAACCAGTTGCCGCATTTTTTAAATCATTGTGGTTTTAGTCCACAACCTAGTAGAATAATAGTGATGTATTCTTTGCCTCCTGGCAGATTTAAGTAGGTAGAGCAATGTGAAGAATCTCCTATCCAATGACCCTAGAAAGATGTTCAATAGCATTAGAAAGTCGAGAATCGGACCTACAATGGGCCAAATTTTCTTCATTATACATCATTATCCCTCCCTGTTTAGCATCCTCTTACAATCAACTTATTTGTCAACTGTGGGCAATAAAGTACACTGGTTTTGCAGTGGTGCAATGATTAGAGGACTGGGCCCGAAGTCAGAAAGATCTGAGTTCAAATCTGGCCTCAGACATCTATTAACTGTGTGGCCATGGGCAAGGCACTTAACTCTGACCTGGTTTCCAAAGCTATAAAATGAGTTGGAGAAGGAAATGGCAAACCACTCCAGTATGTTTGCCAAGAAAACCCCAAAGGGTAATACTAAGAGTTAGACACAACTAAAAAATGACTAAACAACAACAACAAAGGTATACAGGAGAATAAATGTTGTCCAGGACCTCTCCAGGAAGCAAGGCCATAATTAATTCCACTTAGAGAATCTAAGCTCTTTGAAGTCAAAGGTTATTTTGTTTTATTTTTCTATATTCCCAGGGCCTCACTCATAGTTAAGTACTTAATATGTGTTTGTTGATTGGTTTGAAGAACATATGAGAGTGTATTATAAATTGCAGAGGCAGAGGGACATAGCAAATAGATAACCCTTTTCAAAGTCAGGAAGATTTGGGTTCAAGTCCAGCCCATGATCCGCACTAGCTGTGTGACCCTGGGCATTTAATTTCTCAGTGCTCTGGGTAATTCTAAATGGTTATTTACAAGAATGATTGAAGATAGTTCATTGGGATTAGAAGAGGAAAGTATTTCAGTGGAATTATAAAGCAGGGAAGAGGGTCCTAAAACCTATACAAACTGTGTTACGACTAGTAGGGGGTTAAGATCCTATCAAGGATAACTCAGGAGAAGCCCAACAGCACAGCTTGATATGGGGCTAAAGATTTGTTTCCCACACCAGCCAGGCTAAGCTTCCTTTAAGGATGAGAATTCTTTAGCTAACTACAAAGCCTTAGGAACTAGTTTCTTGCTGTCAGTTGTTCAGAAGGTAATCAGGAAGTAAATGTTGATTTCCTGAAGCCTTTGGATATATTTATAAGGTTAGCACTAGCTTGAATTGAATATGTTTGGTCAAGTTATTACTAGGATCTGACTATGTTATCAGTGATGATGTCTTCAAAAGTAAGTTGTTCACTTTAAAATGATCACTATAGGCTTGGAGATTAAACTGGGTTTATTAGATAAATTGATGGGTAGGTAAATTGAGAGTAGGAAAGAGGGTGAAGGTAATCCTGAATAATCTTGCCTAAAGTATTATAAGTTTAAATAATATTTGAAATGAAGAAGATTCTAGGTGCAGAGTTCAAAAGGACCTTGGGGGGTCTCCCTCTGATTCTGAAACTGTTGGATGCTGAGCCCAGGGCTATGAAGTCCCTGGATCAGATGCTGTTGTAAAATTTGTTGATTTATTGAAAGATCTTGATTTGAAATAAAAGCTTCTTGGCTGTGCCAATATAAAAGGTGTTTGATATGGCTAGCAATAAAGATTAACCCTGCCTGCCTGTCTGCCTATAATAAACTCCTTCCTCCCAGGGCCCAGACAGTCACCTCCTGCCTCTCTAACCCAAGGAAAGATAAGAAGCCCCTTGAGGGGTCTGTGACTTCAATTTATTCCTGTCCTTAACTGTCACCTTGGCACATGCCCAGGGCTACTTTGCCATGTTCTGAGTTCCGAAGTGGCAAACTGCTTTTTGTACCTACAGAAAATGGCTGCCATTTTCTGTACATTAAAATTGGAACTCCATCAAAAAACTCAGTTCCTCTAGGCCAGTGGTTCCCAAACTTTTTTGGCCTACCGCCCCCTTTTCAGAAAAAATATTACTTTTTTTTTATCCTGGGACTCCATTCTAGGAGCATAGGGCTACAACCAGTAGGCAATGGGACACACAGTCGCTCAGGGTCACCCAGCTGGGAAGTGTCTGAGCCCGGACTTGAACCTAGGACCTTTAGTCTCTAGGCCTGGCTCTCAATCCACTGAGCTAGCCCAGCTGCCCCTACTTTAGGTTGCAGTTTCTTTAGCAGATGTAGTTTTTACAGATGTAATATTACTTAGCCCCCTGGAAATTAATTTTTTTAAATTTTAATAGCAATTAATAGGAAAGATAAATGCACCTGTGGCCATCACCGCCTCCCTGGATCACTACACCCACCAGGGGTGGTAGTGCCCACTTTGGGAATCACTGCTCAAGACTATGGCACTGCAGGTTTCACCATGGTCTGTATTTCCAATATGGTGCCAGCTCAGCAGTGAAAGCAGGAACAGTCCTAGAGGCAAAGGCTAACACACTTCAGAACATAGAATCAGGAATTCCCATGTAAGGAAAGTAAATCTACCAGAGACAAGGATGGATGCATCAGTTGGTGCCAATATAATGCCAACAATGATAGCACTAGAAATAATGTTCTCTTGGGCCCAGATCAAAATGGTGTGCTATAGTTTGTTGTTGGGAATTAAGGTTTTGCAGAAAAATATAGATCAACAAACCAATATCAAAAGCAATAGGCCTTGGGGCAGCTGGGTAGCTCAGTGGATTGAGAGTCAGGCCTAGAGACGGGAGGTCCTAGGTTCAAATCTGGCCTCAGACACTTCCCAGCTATGTGACCCTGGGCAAGTCACGACCCTCATTGCCCACCCTTACCACTCTTCCACCAAGGAGCCAATACACAAAAGTTATGGGTTTAAAAAGAAAAGGAAAAAAAAAGCAATAGGCTTCCTCTGTTGGCAGTTTCAAGGCTAAATATATAATTGAACATGGTTTAAGGAGACCACAGATTGAGTGGGAGAGACAAGCAGCAGCAATAAGAGACAATAAAATAGTCCACCAACCCCCCATCACTGAAGCCAGGACTGTCACCTTCAGAATAAAACCCTGAAAGGAAGAGAACAAAGGGATACCACCAGGAGTGTTGCCATTTTCTATATGAGTTCTTCAGGTTATGGCAGGAAGAGAGAGTCTGTAATGATCTTGAAATAGACTACTCCCAGGAATTAGTGTTTAGCTATACCAAGCTCTGGTTGGGACTCCTGGATATATGCTTCAAGGAAGCTCTGGGCTCAGGACTACTGGGGATCTGGGTAGTTCAGGTATTTTATGGGCCAGAGATGGGTCCTTCTCAGGGCTGTCCAATTAGTTTCTTATATCTGAGGTCATAGTCAGGGAGTGACAAAGCAACTAGGGCTTCAGAGATAGGACAGGGCAGAATGGAAGAGAAAATCACCAAATGGATAGAGGGGCATGGCTGAGCTGTGGACAGTTTGTTGGACTAAAAAATTGTTAGACCTGGAAAACCAAAGGTTTTTTAATTAATGAAGACGAAGCATTAATTGATTCCAGAGCTTCAGGAAACTGTATTGTCTAAAGCCAGACAAACAAATAGAGAGATGAGGAGAATGAGGAAATGTCACTCTATTGAAAGAGCATCTCAGATTGAGTACTTAAGATGTGGACTGAGGATAGGGATCCTACTTTGGGAATATCCATATCATTGATTTATTAGGCAGTTAGCCATTCAGAGCAGGTAATCTTAGGAATGGTGAACATGGCTATGGTAAAGATGGCATTTGGCCTACAGTAGTCAAAGCAAGAAATCTTCTTCTTTGGACTGAATTATTTTGAACATATTGGATATAAATTTTTCTGACTAGGCAAATCCTGGACCTCCCCAAGAATGTGCTATAAGAAGGATTAATTATTGCTAACTTTAAAAGATATAAGAACTCTGATCAATCCACTAACCAACCAAATATATGTGCACTTGTCTATATATCTAAATATGTATATATACACTATGCTGTATATGCATATAGTACTATGCAAAAATGCAAAAATATGAATATATACACATATATATAAAGAATATATATACATAGGCAGCTAGGTAGTATGGTAGATAGAGTGAAGGTCCTGGAGTCAAAAACCTCACCTCTTTAAATTCAAATCTGGCCTCAGACACATGTCAGCTCTGTGATTGGGCAAATCACTTAACTCTGACTCAGTTTCCTCATTTGGAAAATGAGCTGGAGGAGGAAATGGCAAACCACTCCAGTATCTTTGCCAAGAAAACCCCAAATGAGGTCATGAGGAGTCAGACCCAAATGAAAACAACTGAACATCAATAATATATACATATATATGGATACATGTATATTATGCATGTGTAATGTGAAGATAGGATTAACTCTCCCCATGTCTATTTTTAGCTAATCAAATCAAGAACTTAAAGTACCCCTACTTACCATTAAGTATGAGAGTTCACAAGCCACTAACTCCAAAGGCCACTACCCTTCTCCCCCCACACTCCGACCCCCACCTTAGGCAGTGCTAGGCAAATTGAAAGACTGCCATTTGTTTCTGTGAAGAAAGAGGAGTGACAGGAAGTGATGTGAAAAAAAGTAGTATAAAAAGATACCAACATGGCCTAGCATTCATTCCTTTCCTGGCATTTGGAGAGTTTGGTTCTGGAGATCCCTGCCTTGGCTTGGAGGAGACCTTTTCCCTGGATCCTACATTGGCTTCCTGGGTGAGTGGAACTCTGGCTGAAGACACCACTGGGACTTCTGGCTGAGGATTAATGGGAAATTCATGTTGGGACAAGGGATGTGGGGAAGCCCCTGTGGGGCTGAGCCTCACTTCACCAGAGAAAGGCTTGATAGGTATGTTAGAATCTGTCTCTTTATCCACATTTCCCACTTTCACTCTTTCCACCTCTGTAAATAAAGCTGCTAAAAGTCATTTTGACTTAAGCTATAATATTTTAAAGTCAGCAACCACAATAATACTTTATAACCATCATATTTGGCATAAAACCTAAATTTAAACTCTTACAGCAGGTATAACTAAATATAGATAAGTATGGTATACCTGCTTGGGGATGAGTCTGACTTTTCAATAAGTGTGTCCCATAACTTAAAAAAGGATCTGAGATGGGAGTCCTCCTCTTCTGCCTGAAGACCTCTCCTCCTCCTCCTCTTCCTCGGAGAATCCTCTCCCTGGTCTCAACTGTCAGCAACTGTCGGCAACTGCCTTCTCTGGCTCCTTTGGTCCCATCCCCCTTGCACAAATCCCATTCTTATATTGGAAATACCTTTGTCAAGCATATGTCACTTTTTTGTTTATTTACTTTACCTGATAGTAGTAATCAGGAAATTGATGAACAAATTTGTCTCTGTGGTTGCATTTTTCAGGGACATTTATATGATTTTAACACACATATGGATATTACAGAAGATACCCTTTAAAGGTACATAAGCAACTCATTCTCAAAAAGATTGTAGAAAGATAAGAAAGTAGTCACATGCTTTGGTAATATATCAAAAACTTTTTTTTGGTAATAATTCCTTAATAGTGCACCTTTAGCCTATATTCTAATGGGGTGCTGATTTTGACTTTTTCTCTTTTCAGTAGTTTTTACTTAGACATTTGCTTCCAAAATAACTCCTATACTAGTAATCAAACTTTTTGCTACTTAAGATATTGTCAATTTCATTTTGTTTAATGAGCTCCATGACTTTTCCTTCCCATAATATCTTCCCAATGAGGTCTATAAATGTTCAGATTAAATCCACACAGGAAAAACTAAATGAATGAAGAAGTCATGTTCTCAAAGTTATACTATAAAATGGACAGCCATTTGAGTTACCCAGTCAATCAATGGGCTCAGTCCATCAAAACAGATCTTAACAGCAACTACAGGAGGACAATGAGCTAGGTCCAAAATTGAATAGGAGGTAGAAAGTGAATTGTGTTACATTTGAGGGAATTATATCTTCAAAGATCTCAAGTAGCTTCTGGATATACACAAAGTCATATTTAAACACCAGCATTTTCTACATGATTTTAGGACTCATGAAATAATAGAAAGCTAATGAATAATTATGACCAAAAAACCCATATGAATAAATTAAAATATGGGTGACCCAAAGGGTAATGATGAAATGCAGAGTCTATAAAATTGCCTACAGCATGCTTCTGATGATTTCCACAAATAAAAAGTATAAAAGGTATTGTATAAAAAAATATCATCAGGAGCAGGTAGGTGGCTCAATGGATAGAGAGCCAGGCTTAGAGACAAGAGGGTCCTAGGGTCAAATCTGGCCTCAGACACTTCCTGGCTGTGGGGCCCTGGTCAAGTCACTTAACCCCCATTGCCTAGCCCTTACTGTACTTCTGCCTTGGAATCAATACACAACACACACACACACACACACACACACACATCATCGTCATCGTCATCATCATTATCAAGGAACTATATGAACAGAAAAATAGATAATAAAGACAGCTAAAATTTATATAGCTCTTAAAGCTTTGCAAAGCACTTTATAAATATTATCTTTTTTTATCCTCACAATGATCCTGGGAGATAGATGCTATTATTATCCATATTTACAGATGAGGCAGTCATAAGTTAAATGGCTTAACCAAGGTCATGCATTAGCTTAATGTTTGAAGTAGGATTTGAATGCAGGCCTTTTTCTTTTATGAAACTCATCAGTAGTATGCTGTAGACAATTATATAGATTCTGCATAGACTTTGGGTCTAGCACTCCATCCACTCTACTATCTAGCTATCTCTAGATAAGTAATGAATATGCTAAGATCATGGATAACAGATAACCTGAATATTCCATTGAGAAGCACAAAATATTAAAAGGCCAGCACACACTGCTCAGAACTTCTCTGGAAATAAAAATACATAACAAGAATTTCACAATATGAGATGGTATGTGCTGCACACTGCCCTACTGGAGGGAATTCTCAAAGGAATTAAAGTAGGAAAGGAAGACACAATGTATAAGCATGCACTTCCCTTACATGTCATCATGATTCTCCTGTAAGCAGCTGCCTACCATCCTCCATGTGGAGATGCCATCTGAGCAGGCACATGTGCCAGACCCCCATTAAATTGGCTTTAATTTTATTGTCAAGCCTAAAATTGTCCATGGTTGAAAAAGGCAACAAATCTTTTGTTGTCTTTTTGTGGAGAGCGGGACATTTTCTCTTTGTTCTTATCCCAAAGTGAGTTGTATTTATAAAAAAATTATTGATTGAAATTCCAAACCTGAAGATAATTCTTAAAGTTTTTTCCCCCTTTATATCCAAAAGATTGTTGTTTTGGTAAATCACCAGTGGATTAAAAATCTGTCTTTGAAAATTCATCAAAGTGTTTCCCCAAGTGCTCATAAGAAATGCTTGTATTCCTCTTATATTCAAGTTTGAAAATCCAGAGAATGAAGGAAACATTTCATAATTATTCTCTTTGGCATGCTTTAACCAAATTTTTCACTTTTAAAAAACCATTAAATGTGGGGGTTTCATTACACAAATTGAAGACTATAATCTTAATATCTTAGCGATTCAAAGGCAAGTCATTCATTAGTGAAAATAGATCAAATAAACAAGCTTTGTAACTATTATGAAAACATTTAGCCAAATTCAAGTTCTTTTTTATTTTGTAATATTGAAATTTTACATTGAAACTTAGTGTTTTCAAATTTTATCCTCTCAGTGGGCCTGTCTTTTATGCCAATGGACTTAAACTGTAATTTGTAAATGCTTGTGCTCAGATCCCACATTTATGCTCCAAATTACAAACATTTGTTAATTCAATGCTATTTACATATATATATATACACACATATTGTATAATTTACAAATTCTACTGATTATATAAGAACTTTAATTGAGCATGTTTTGGCTTCTAAATGTTTGTGTTTAATTTTTAAAAAGGGTGCAAAGATAATTTTATCTGCCTCAATTTCTTTGATTTTCATTCTTACACAAGAATGGCTGCCAGTTATATTTGTTGCCCTGTCTATACATGGTCCAACACATTATCAATCAAGAAGTATTCTGCCAGCACCTTAATGTATTGACTTAATTAGTTCCAAATTTATTGTTCTAAAAGATGCTTAAAAGGAACACAAAAAAATCTTTCATTATCATCAGTTTTTATCATCATAGTAATTAATAAAATAACTTTATGATAAAAGAATGATTCCTTTTTTGTCTTTATATGCCCTTTGTGTAACTGCTAGGATAGATTTTTTTTGTCCCAACCTTCCTTCAAACCAGTTTTACTCTCCTGTCTTCTCTAGCAAATTGCCCCCACTGTCCTATCCACTGTCTTGCTAAGCTTCAATCTTTCCTGGGCAACTGGCTCGTTCCCTGCAGACATGTTCCTGTCTCTCTAGTTCTTAAAATCCTTCATTTGATCCAGCTGTCTTTGCTAACTAAATCTTTCTTTCTTTTCTCAGCAAAACTCCTTGAGAAAGCCATCTACATTAGGTGCCCACACCTCTTCTTCTCTCACTTGCTTTTAAGCCATCTGAAATCTTGCTTCAAACTTCATCATTTAAATGAAACGATTCTTTCCAAAGGCAGCTAGGTGGTGCAGTGGATACAATGCCAGGCTTAGAGTCATGAAGACTCCTCTTCCTAAGTTCAATTTTGGCCTCAGACATTATCTATGGGAACTTGGACAAGTCACTTAACTCTGTTTGCCTCCATTTCCTCATGTTTAAAATAAGCTGGAGAAGGGAATGGCAAACCACTCCATTATCTTTGCCAAGAAAACTCCAAAAGGGGTTACAAAGAGTTAGATGCTCAGGTCTTTCTGACTCTTTAGCTCTTTAGCCACTGTGACACCTAGTTACCAATGTAAATATACAAAAGTTTCCAAGGAAGTGAAAATGAATGCATGCAGAGTGCAAAGACGAGGAGGAGCAGATTGCATCATACAACCAAGGAAAAATGACAAAGAATAGGAATAAAAGATGTCATCAGGACACATGAAGAAACCAGTGGAAATGTGTGTTGGCTGGGAGGAGGGGTGGTGTTGGAGGGGAGGAGAGAGTAAGAACATGAATCAGGTAACCATGGAAAAAATGTTTCTAAAAATAAAATTATTGTATTAAAAAAAAGTAGAGCTGGAGGAATTCCATGTGAACTGGAATGACCTCCAGGAATTGATGCAGAGGGAAAGGAGTAGATTCAGAAGAACATTATACACAGAGACTGATACACTGTGGTTCAATTGAACATAATGGACTTCTCTACTAGCAACAATGTAAGGATCCAGAGCAAGGCTGAGGGACTTATAAGAAAGAAAACTAGCCACATTCAGAGGAAGAACTCTGGGAGGAGAAACACAGAAGAAAAACAACTGCTTGAACACATGTGCTGATGGGACTATTACTGGGGATGAAGACACTAAACGATAACTCTAGTCCAACTATCAATAATATGGAATTAGGTCTTAATCAATGATACATGTAAAACCCAGTGGAATTGTGTGTCAGCTAAGGGGGGTTTAGAGGAGTTTGGGGAGAGGGAAAGAACTTGAAACATGTAACTATGGGAAAATAAAAAATAAAAAAAATAAAAATAAAGAAAGTTTAAAAAAAGATGTCAGCAGGGAAATTTAGGATAGGAAAAGTAGTTTGGCTCATCAAGTTACAAAGGAAAAGCTTGATAGATAGATCTTTACAGGTAACCTCATGATATCAAGAAAAAGTGAAGGGGACAGTTAGGTGGCTCGGTGGATTGAGAGCAAGGTCTTAGAGATAGAGACAGGAGATCATAGGTTCAAATCTGGCCTGAGACACTTCCTTGCTGTGTGACTCTGGGCAAGTCACTTAACCCCAGGAAATTTAAACCTCTTAGGGTTTAAAAAAAAAAGTGAAAATAAGCTTTTGGTATATTGGGTGTACCTCCTTTGGCAAATTTATGGCAGGATATGGACAAAAGTCAGATGTAACGGGCAGGCATAGATGCATTTCAATCTACATTGTTGCAGAGAACATCCACTTTGATGAAATCACAATTCAAACAAAAGAATACTTAATGTTGGAAAATCAGTTGATCATCCAATTAAACCCTTTTAATTTTTTCCTTAATTTTCTTAAACAACTGATTTTTAATATCTACTGATAGTTCCTAATTCTGTCTTGATCTTATTATTGAAGAGAGATACTCTTTTTTTTAAAAACCCTTACCTTCTGTATTAGAATCAATACTGTGTATCGATTGAAGGCAGAAGAGTGGTAAAGACTAGGCAAATGGGGTTAAGTGTTTTGCCCAGAGTCATACAGTTAGGAAGAAAGAGATATTCTTCATTCCATCTCAACTGTCAGTCAATTCTGAAGGAGCTACCACTAAACAAGATTTTAGTAATTTTTTTTCCACAGATAATGATTTCTTGCTGACAATAAACTGAGGCCTTTCAAGTGCTTTTTCTTTCTTTTTAAAAATAAATCTTTATCTTCTGTCTTAGAATTAACTCTAAGTATCAGTTCTAAAGTAGAAGACCCTTAAAGGCTAGGCACTTGGGATTAATTGACTTGCCCATGGTCACAAAGGTGTCTGAGGTTGGATTTGAACTGTAGAACTTTCCATCTCCAAGCCTAGTTCTCTAGCCACCGAATCACCTAGCTACCCCTCAAGTGCTTTTTCAATGAATAATTTTGATATTTTTTAAACATTTATTAATATTCATTTTTAACATAGTTACGTGATTCATGCTCCTACTTTCCCCTTCACCCTCCTCACTCCCCCCACCCATGGCCGATGCACATTTCCACTAGTTTTGTCATGTGTCCTTGATCAAGACCTATTTCCAAATTGTTGGTAGTTGCATTGGTGTGGTAGTTTCGAGTCCACACCCTCAATCATGTCCACCCCGACCCATGCGTTCAAGCAGTTGTTTTTCTTATATGTTTCCTCTCCTGCAGTCCTTCCTCTGAATGTGGGTAGCGTTCTTTACCATAGATCCCTCAGAATTGTCCTGGGTCATTGTATTGCTGCTGGTACAGAGGTCCATTACATTCAATTTTACCATAGTATATCAGTCTCTGTGTACAATGTTCTTCTGGCTCTGCTCCTTTCACTGTGCATCAGTTCCTGGAGGTCTCCCCAGTTCGCCTGGAACTCCTCCAGTTTATTATTCCTTTTAGCACAAAATAGTATTCCATCACCCGCATATACCACAGTTTGTTCAGCCATTCCCCAATTGAAGGACGTACCCTCCTTTTCCAGTTTGTTGCCACCACAAAAAGCGCAGCTATAAATATTTTCGTACAAGTCTGTTTATCTATGATCTTTTTGGGGTACAAACCCAACAATGTTATGGCTGGATCAAAGGCCAGGCATTCTTTTATAGCCCTTTGAGCATGATTCCAAATCGCCAACCAGAATGGCTGGATCAGTTCACAACTCCACCAGCAATGCATTAATGTCCCAATTTTGCCACATCCCCTCCAGCATTCATTACTCTCCCCTTCTTTCATTTTAGCCAATCTGCTAGGTGTGAGGTGATACCTCAGAGTTGTTTGATATTTTAATATATTTATGATCTCATCAATAGTGCTAATCCCTTTGACAATACATAGAACCAAAACTCCATTTTATAATCAAATCAATAAGCATTTATGTATGTACTATGGGCCAGACACAATGCTTAAGTCCTGGCCATACTGTAGGAAAACATAAGTAATGGGGTCACCAGGGATATTAAAATCAACTATGGGGTTTGTGGGAACACTCTCTGGGATGTAACTGAACACTGAAGTCTTGTACAGCTACACCACTCCCAACTGAAAAAATAACAGCCAACTGTCACTCTGGCCAGAGGCCTTGAATTAACTGACAAGGTAATAAGGTGAAATTGGGTTTTAATTAGAAACAACTAAAAGGAGGGATAGGAATGACTACTCTAAAATCTTAACACCTAATAACAAAACCCAAAGGGACAGGGAAGGACTTATTCAACTACACTAATTTAAGCTATCTAACTAACAGGGCCCAAGGAGCTATACTGGAGGCTCTGGGTTTCTGCCTCAAACCTGGAACCTGCCGGGCTTGAGTACAGCTGGGGCTTTTGTGGCTTTGGGATTTCTCACTGCAATCCACTGATGATGTCTGGATGCCAGGAGCTACAGTTGTCTCAGGAACCAAGTAGTAAGGGGTTTGCTTGAAGCACTGTCCTCTTCTCTTGTTCTTTCCTTAAATGCCACACCACACAGGATCCCAGGGGAAAACAGGATGCAAGGTGTCTCCCAGGCTGGCAACAGTTTTTGCCTACCACTCATGGAGTCCACACACAGCACAGATAGACTTCCTCCTCCTTCATTCCAACCTGGAATTCCCAGCTCCAGCTCCTTCCTGCTAGGTACTTCCTAATCAATATATAATCAATACCTAATAACTAGCTAATCTAATCTTACTCATAACAATACAAATACAAAATTTAAAAAAAGAAAAAGAAAAAAGTTCCTTATCTCTAGCAAGTCTAATGGGGGAGGCAATTGGCAAACAAGTACAAGATACATTCAGGATAAACGAGTTAATCTCAGGAAGATGACACTGAGATTAAAAAGAAAGATAAAAGGCTTCTTGAAGATATTAGCTGAGACTTAAGGGAAGCCAGGAGGCAGAGATGAGGAGGGACAGAATTTTCAGGCATGGTGCATAGTCTGGAGGTAGATTTATGTGAGAAGCAGAGAGGAGGCCAGTGTCTCTGGATAGCAGAGTAGATAGACAACTCCAATGAAGGATACACTCCCCAAAGGGTCTGCCCAACATGTTGGGAGACTTTCTCTAGTTTTCTTGAACAAATAAACTCATTAAAACCATCCCTTTGAATTTCCATTTCAAGAGCTTTTATTTTTTGGAAATAAAAATAAAACCAAAAGATCATGGTTTAAAAGCTAGAAGAAACCTTAGAGGTGATTTAGTCCAACTCTCATTTTCCAGATGAGGAAAATGTGGGTTAGAAAGATTAAGCAATTTACCTATGGAGAGTAAGCAACAGCCTCATGGAATCTGAACCTTGAATGTCTAATTTGAAATTCAATCATTTTTCTGTTTTGCCATCAAATATCAAGAGAATATTGCTGACTTCATGCTTTTGGTCAACAAAATTTCTCTACAAATGAAATGCTATGGTTTTGATAAATTCTTCTGTGATCTAGGCCAAACAATTATTTCAAATTTATAACAATTTCCTGTGTACCTTCAGACAAAATTAAATCTTTTTTCTTGTAATGTCGACAATTGAACTGTTTTATTTTTATCAGAGGCAAATATGAAGTTTTAAAGTCATGATTATCTTGCAAACAAAGCGAAACCATGTTCCTTGTATTTTCCCCATTTTAAAATCAATTTATATTTTATTAGTATTTATGTTAGTCAAATGAATGTACCAAATAAACATTTGAACTTGAGACCACAATGGTTTAAACAATTGCTTGATGTTATTGTCGAATCATTTCAGTAGTTTCAGACTCTTTATGACCCCATTTGGAGTTTTCTTGGCAAAGATATTGGAACGGTTAGTTATATCATCTTTCAATAGTTCATTTTAAAAATGAGGAAAGGAGGCAGATAAAGTTAACTGACTTGTTCAGGGACATAAAGATAATAAGTGTCTGAGGCCAGACTTGAGCTCAGGAAGACGAGTCTTCTGATTTCAGGTCTAGCATTCTATCTACTGTGCCACCTAGCTTGGTGCCACTAATATATACATACATACATATATGTATATATTTTTCCTTATGTATTGGTGACTTTTTTAAAGGGATGCAAAGATATGCCAAGAGATGACAAGCAACCTCTCTTATCCAGATGTGTGTTTGACAAAGGACATAACCTTTCATACAAGAAATTGATATGTGTGAAATTGAAATTCATTTTGTTCAAGAACCAGCTTTTTTTTTTAGCTTATCCTATTTTTAACAAGGCAGCTAACTGAAAGAATTGGTAGAATTCTAGACCTGAAATTAGGAAGGCAGGTGTTCAAATGCAGCCTCAGATGCTTACTAGCTATGGGACACTGGGCAAGTCATTTAACCTCTCTCTGCCTCACTTTCCTCATTATTAAAAGGAAGATTCTTGTTAGGCTATAATGAGATGATATTTATAAAGTACTTTTAAAACATTAACTATCTAGCTATTATTATTTTGTTAATAATAAGTGAGGGTCTTTGGTCACATAGATCACAGATCAAGAATGCCATTTTATAATCAAGTCAACAAACATTTGTTAAGTAGTTGCTATGTGCCAAACACTATGCCAAGTAAAACTTTTATAGAACAATAAAAATTTGTCATGTAGCCATTCCAGTTTGTAGATCCACAGTGGGGAACATTACTCTATAAGGGAATGAAATGATACATCAAATGCCTATGAGATAACATGTGAATTCACAAGTGAAAATAATAACTCACATTTATATGGCATTTTATGATTATAAAACATTATCTCATTTGAAAAGTCTTAAGTAACCAAGTTGTTTAAAAGCAATCTTATTGCCTAAATGCAACCATAAAATGAATGTGGCTATCAGATGGATAGTAACATGCTATATTATTGACTTGTTCTGAAAATATTTTCAAAATGATACCTATGTGAGTACTGCACTCAGAACATTCTCTGTTTTGTTTTATGTAACTTTGAGGTGTAATGAAAAAGTACTTGGGAAGATCCCACTGAGTGAATAGGGTGAAAATTTTATGATCAGATATGGGACAGAGAAGATCATAAAAGACAAAATGAACCATTTCTATTGAATAAAATTGTAAAAAATTTTAAATCAACAAAATCAATGCATCTAGAATTTATCAGAATTATATAATGAGAAAACTCTCAGCATCAAGTGTCTATTTGATAAAGTATGACACCCAGAATTTATAAGGGCTTGACATATCTTTAAGATTAGAAATAATTTCACAATAGATAAGTGACCAAAGGAAGTGAGTAAATGTTTTCATATATATATATACACATATGTATGTATATATACGTATGTATGTATGTATATATTTGGCTTTTGTTTTGACATGACAGATAGTTCCCTATAAACATTAAACATCTAAATGCCTTTTACAAAGTACATTCACTTAGAAAATATTTTGATTATTGATTACTAACAGAAAGGAGGGCTGTGTTCTTTGGCAATATGTATTAAAATTGAGAGTTTATTTTTCCCAAGTTTTGTTGCCTCTCCAGGTTGACTTTGCTTATATGTTTATAATCATATTGTTCTTTTGGCTCCGCTTTCCTCCTTCTGGATTATTTCCAGTCCAACCTAATCTAATCACTTCATACAAGTCTTCCCATATTTCCTTGAATTTTTCATATTTGTCATTTTGTATGTTATAGTCATATTCCATTATAGTCATCTGCCATAATTTGTACAATTAGCCCCCAGTTGTTGGCCATGTTTTCTAGATTTAAAAAAAAAAACACAAATAATACTTCTAGGAATATTTTTTCTTATAAAATATTTGGAAGTAACTCACAATTCCATGAGGAATGGATTAGTATGTCTTTTTTACTTTTTTTCCAATTGCCCCTTTAACAATGTCTTTCCCCTATCTTTTGGTGTCTTTGTAATCTTTATGAACAAAAGAAGATCCCTAAGAGTTCTTGCAATTTTGAAATGAAGAAATTAAACTATTTATAGCCATATAAAAATTGCTCAAAATCTTTACTGGCAAAATGCAAATCAAAACTGCTCTGAGACATCACCACAATTCATAAAATTGGCAAAAATGATATAAGATGGAAATTTTTAATATTGAAGGAAGACAAATATGTTAATTCACCATTGTTGAGGTAACCACTTTGGAATATATAATTACTCGACACAAACTACTAAATTGTTCATGAATCCTTCTCCTGGATTTATACCCCAGTAACAGAAAAGACCAAAAACTGAAAAACATGCATAACTAAATATAATAGCTATAAACTAACCAAATGTCCAGAAATTGGAGAATGGATAGAGAAATGGTGTCATATGGACATCATAAAACAAAGTGTTTTGTAGAGAATGTTTAAAATGATGTAAAGAATGTACAGAATGATAAATGTAAAGGATGATGAATAAGGAGAATTCAGAGAAGACTTGTTCAAACTGATACAGAATAAACCGAGCAGAGTCAAAGAACAATACTCACAATATTGAAAATGAGACCCAGTACTATGCATTTACTTAGTCATGATATTTTTTTGTATATACAAGGGGAGAACCAAACCATGGATACATAATTGGCTTCCATAGACATATTCTTCTCTGACCTAAGAATAGTATTGAATTCTTAGTCTTCCAAGGGGAATAGGAAGACAAAAGATAGATGTAGGGGGTGCATAGATGAAAGACTATGAGGAGGAGGAAAAGTAGTATAGAGCATTCTCAGAACAAGTAAGGTATAGAAAAATTGATTACAACATGCTGGGCAAACGCTTTCTTTTGTTTTGCTTAGAGGCAGCCAAGTTTTCAGGGGAAAGATAATTTCCCATGCCCTCTCTGGGTAACAATGCTGGTCTACACATTATTCTTTGCAGTGATGTCAAGGTCTAGATGTACAATTAAGAAGGAAAGACAAGCTCCAAATCTTGTTTCCACATCAGTGACTATAACTATGTTGCTAAATGCAACACCAAAAGGCAATAGAATTCAAGTCAAATACAATGGACAATGCCGATTTCAAAATCCTTTCTATTAACAAAAACTACAAAAGGAAAAATAATAATAGTAGCCATTTAAAAAACGAGTTTTTAAATTTTGTTTTTATATTATGGACTTGGCAAACATTAACAAATGTGAATATTTCTGTAAAGAAAGCAAAAGAGAATTTGACATAAAATTTAATCTATGGTATTTACAGTGATTTTCTAAGTATATATTAAATTATCCCTATTCATTTCAACACTACTTTGCTTGTCTGTGTACCCTTTTGAACTTCTGCTCCCATGTCATCCCACTACTTAATCATCTCCAGTTGCTTTCTATCATATACAGAATCAAGTACAAAATCCTGTATTTGCTGTTCAAAATCTTTTATAACTTCCCCTGTCTTTTTACAGTCTTTTTACAGCCTTCCTGCCATGAATTCTATGATCCAGTGGCATTTTCCTCCTTACAATTCCTTCAACAAGACATTCCATCTTCCAACTTGGGGCATTTATAATGACAATCCTTCATGTCTAGGATGCCCTTCTTCCTCATTTCTGCCTCCTGGCTTTACTGGTTTCTTTCAAGTCCTCTTATCCATTCTCTCTTATTTCTAATGCTTTTATCCTTATTGCTTTTTTCCTATTTATCCTTTATATAGTTTTTTGGGTACACAATTATTTGCACCTTTTCTATCCCCAAAATTATGAGCTTTCTTTAAGGGAAGGGACTGTCTTTTGACTTTCTTTGTATCTTTAGCATTTAGCACAGTTCCTGACACATAGTAGATATCTGATAAATTTTATTGGCTGACTGACTTCTATGTATTTTTGTTTCATTGGTGCTATTTTCCTTCTTTTTTTCTGCCCCCATTACTGTTGATAATCACCCATCTTCCCACAACTCTTATCCACAAAATAGAAAAGCTTTTCATTGTAACAGATAAATGTAGTCAACAAAACATATTCTCACATTGCTTGTGTCTAAAAATATGTTTCGTTCTGTTCCGTAAGTCTGTTATACCTCTGCCAAGAAGTGGGAAGCATGCTTCCTTATTAATCTTCTGGAGCTATGATTGGTCATTCCACTGAAGAGTTCTCAAATCTTTCAAAGTTGTTTTCCTTAATATTATTATTAGTTAACTGCAAAGAGAAACATTCTTCTCATGTGGTTCACTACATTTTCCATCCGTTTTTACAACTGTGTTTAGATTTTTCTGAATCTGACCTTTTCATCATTTCCTGAAACACAATAATATTCCATTAAATGCATATGTCATAATTTATTCAATTCTTCCCCAGTTTATGGGCATCCCCACCATTTCTAATTTTTTTGCTATCATATGAAGAACTGCTATAAATTTTTTTTGTAGCTGTAGGGCTTTCCCTCTATGTTTTTTACCTCTTTGAAGTATATGCCTAGTGGAAGTATCTTTGAGATTAAGGTTATCCACAATTTAGTGACTTTTAGGGGTATAGTTTTAATTATTTTTCCAGGATGATTAAAACAATTCAGAAGTTCCCTTAGAGTACATTATTATGCCTCCAACAATTTTATTTGTTGTCTTTCTCAATCTGATAACAGTGAGGTAGAACAGAGTTGTAACAAAATATATTTCTATTCTTGGTGATTTGGAACTTTTTTACATGGTTAACAGTTTGCTTTTCTTCTTTTTTATCATTCTGATCATTAGGCAACTAACTGGTATAGTGGATAGAGTGCTGCATTTGGAGCCAGGAACACTTGAGTTTGAATTCAGACTCAGATGCTTTCTAGCTATGTGATCCTGGGCATATCACTTAACCTCTGTGTTGGTTTCCTCATCCATAAAATGGAGATAACAATAGACTCTACTTCAGTGTTTTGTGAGATTCAAATGAGATGACAAATGCTTTTCAAACCTTAAAATGTTCTGTAAATTCTAGCTTCGTATTATTTATGTGATGAGGAATGCCTCTTGTTCTTATATATTTGTTTCTTATTCATATTATTAGTCTCAGTTATAGAAATGATATTGCTTGTCTTATCTGTTGCAAGGTTATTGGGAGTGGGTTTTGTTGGGAAGTTATAGATGTGTCACAATCAAACCATTTAGTAAACATCCATTTTGTGCTTGGCACTGTGCTAACTACTGATATTTTTTTTAAAAGATAAAAATTAAATAGTCCCTTCCCTTAAGGAGCTTACATTTTATCACATAAAATATATCAGTTTTTAAAAATCCCAGTGAAGAGGGATGCTAAGTATTGTTTTTAAACTTTTATATGTCTACTTTTCCAAGTTCTCCTTTAGTCATAATTTCCTAATCTCTAAATTCCCATTTGGGAATAATTATCATGTTGGGTAACCCCAAATGAATAAGAAACTTTGCCTAGCCTGTTCAAGTTGAACATTCTCCCACTTCACTGCTTATCCAGACTGACACTTTCTCTTAGTGAGCCATATTTAACCATTGAGGTTTTCAGGAAAATGAAAATGCCATTAAAATGAGAACAGGAAAATGGCAAAGATAAAACATGCTTCTAGAAAGAGTACTCTGTTTAGACATTTTGAAAGCTTACACTCTTTCATTAGCAGCTCAGAGTGAAGGAAATTGTTCTAATAATAGACCTTGGGCATCAATGAACTGAAAGAACCTATATTGGTATGTTGGCAATACTAGTATGCTTGACTAAATGCAGTTTCTGGATTAAAGGATAAGCTTTTCTTAGTAACATTTTTGGAGGAAGATATTATAACTAAGCAACTTTTAAATTTGCCCTCCTTTCCCATTCCCCCAAACACTCTCCCTCTTACTCCCTCCCCCACAGATCCTATGTTTCTCATTTAAAGAAGTATATTTTCATTGGGGAGCTAGATAGATGGAGTCCTGGACTTGGAGTCAGGAAGACATCTTTTTGAGTTCAAATTTGGCCTTTGATACTTACCAGCTGTGTAACCCTAAGCAAGCCATTCAACTCTCTTTCAGTTCCTTATTTATAAAATGAACTGGAAAAGGAAATAGTAAACCACTCTAATATCTTTGTCACAAAAATCCCAAATGGGGTCACAAAGAGTTGGACATAACTGAAAAGAATGAACAACAAAAAAATTCTCTCTGTGTTTCAAAACTTCGAATAGATATATAAGAAATATGAACATGTAGAAAGACCGGTGGCTAGTCATAATTTTTTAATTCATTTGTATTTTGGAGGGTAAGAAAAATTTACTCTTATAATTTATAAAAATTGTGTTTATATTTTAATTTTGTAATAAATTTATAAATAGTTTATAAAAATCAATGATAAAAAATAGGTTCTAGTTTTCCCATATTGCTTTAATAATTTTACAAAAAAAGATTTTAAGTGATTTTAGACCTGGAAGGGCTATCATAGGATCTGTAAAGGAACTCAGAGGTTATATACTTAGATAAGGTCTGTAGACGAGGAAAGTGAAGCACAAGAAACTAATTAACTTGCCTAATGTGTGTGTGTTTTTTTTAAACACCTTACTTTCTAAGGTTTGGAATCAACACTAAGTATTGGTTCCAAGTAGAAATGCAGTACGGTCTAGGCAATCAGGAATAAGTGATTTGTCGAGTCACACAACTAGGAAGTTTCTGAGGCTGAATTTGAACCCAGAATGTCTCGTCTCCACGTCTGGCTCTCTACTGATTCACTTAGCTGCCCTGAAATATATTTGTTCTTATTTATCCAAACCTTTTAGGATGTTTCTATGATTTCCTGTCTCTGGGGCTTGGTTTACAATCCACTGAGCCACCAAGCTGCCCCTAATGTGCTTTAAGGTATAAGAAACAGATTTAGAATTCAAACCCCAATCCTCTGGTTCCAAATCTAGCTCTCTTCCCACTGGAGCATCCCTGGTCTAATTCTCATTATTTTACAGTTTGTCCAATTAAGATTTCAGTAATCTAAATGGGTCATGTACTTCAATGTATGTGTCAGAGTTGGAATCCCAATCCAGATCCTCTGATTCTAAGTCCAGCTCTCTTTCTATAACCTCAGATTAACTCCCTATTTCATTACAGTTTTATTACAGTTAAAGGTGGCACATACAGGATTAGAAGTAGCAAAAAATGGAGGAAAGTGGTGAAATCTAAATCAGCAAGAGGGAGTCCTGGGGATTAGTGAGTGCAGAACAAGCCAGATCAGAGATGTCTGGGATCTGTTGACTAGAAAGAATCACGGGGGATCCCCAGTGGTGGGTGGGTGGAGGAAGTGTGGACAGGTGGATATAGCCTTTCAGTGGAGTATGACAGCTGGTAACAGGTAGGGATCCAAGCAGGCAGGCAGGTTGTTTGCATAAGGGAGGTCTAATGATGGGAAGCACGAAGGTGTCCTTCAAGGTAGTTGAAGCATGAGCTCAAGGAACATGGGTTCTGATGGCATATGAAAAATTAATGTCTAGGCAGGCAGCCAGAATCAGGGAAAGATAGAAGCACATAGCAGGAATCCAGCCACAGGGACAGTGACTTAAGGAAACGGCCATTGGGTATGAGCAAGGATGTTAAAAAAAAAAAAAAAAAAAAGAAGCGTTTCTCACATTACTTTTTTAAAAGAGCTGATTGTTAAACATGTTAACAACCAGCTCTTTAAAAAAAAAAAGTAAATGCTTTTTTTTTTAACCTTTAACTTCTATCTTAGAATTGATTCTAAGAATTGATTCCAAGGCAAAAGAGTGGTAAGGACTAGGTGATTAGGATTAAGAGAAACACTTTCACAGTAAGAGAAAAGCTTTAAATTTAATCTGCTAAACTTTCTTAAGTCTAGAAAATCAACAGAGCCATAAATCAATCTCTGATTTGTAGCCTTTGCTGATGTATATGTAGATGTTCACAATGAAAATTTAACAACTGTTTCTTGAGCCTGTTCCAACTGACTATAGCTTCACCCCTAGGTATGAGAAATACTGCCAAAGTCAGGGAATTAAGCATGAAAGATCAAAACAGATACCAATGTGCTAAGATTAGAAGGCAGCAACTTGGTCACAGTGAAGAAAGCCAGAGTGAGAAAAATCACTCATTCCCTTTGACTCAGTGATCTCACTCTTAAGCATATACTTCACAGAAATTGATAGTGACAGAAAGACGTTCCCACATATACCAAAGCATTCCTAATAGCACTCTTTATGGAAGGAAAATAAATAGAACATATGATGAATGCCTATTGATTAGGGAATAGCTGAATAAACTGAGGTGTGTTAATAAGATGGAAGTTTGCCTGGCATATAATACATACATAATAAGTGTTTATCGATTGATTGATTGATTGATATTGTTGCATAAGAGACAAATCAAAGGAATGTGAGACTTGCCCGAGATAAATGATCCTTTTCTAGTTCATTATCCATGCCATGCCCCATTGTGGGTGTATCCCAAGGTTCTATTCTCTCTTTTCCCTCTTCCTACAATCCTACTCTCTGTGACCTTATCAGCTCCCTTGAGTTTAATTATCATTGTTCTGTAATGACTCACAGATCTATTTATCCAGTCCTGGTCTCTCTCCTGAGCTGAGCTCTGGTACTATGTTACCAACTGCTTATTAATTGGACACTTAGAACTGCTTGTCTCATGGATATCTCAACCTTAACATGTCTAGAAATCAACTCACTGTCTTTTCCCCCAGAACTTTGTTGTTGTTCTATCATTTTCAGTAATGTCCAACTCTTTGTGACCCTGTTTGGAGTTTTTGTGACAAAGATAATAGAGTGCTTTGCTATTTCCTTCTCCAGCTCATTTTACAGATAAGGAAACTGAGGCCAACAGGATTAAGTGAGTTATCCCAGGTGGCACAGCAATTAAGTGTCTGAGGCTTGGTTTCCCTATTTTTGTTAAGGGTAACTTCAATTTCCTAGGTTCAGAACATCAGGGTCATCTTTGCCCTCCCTCATCTCAAATTAGTAGTTAAGTGTTGTGGATTCTATCACCCAACACCTCTCCATCTGTCTCCTTTTCTTCATTCACATGCAGGTTCTGGACCTCCTTCCTCACTTTTTGCCATAGCTTCCTGATTATTCTGCCTGCCTCAACTCTCTCTTTCTCTTCTCTAATTTATCCCACACAGCTGCAAAAGTGATTTCCCTAAAGCACAGATTTGGCCATTTCATTCCCCTATTCAGTAAACGCCAGTGTTTCACTATTACCCCAATCAAATACAAATTCCTCTACACCTTGGATCTAACCTACCTTTTCAGCTTTATTCTACCTTATCTGCTTTTACATACTCTATAGTCCAGCCAAACTAACCTGGTGATTGTTCCTCATATATAAGCCTATTTCTGGTCTGTCATCAACAGCTTGCAACACGGAACTTTTTTTTCAGACCCAAATCATTTACCCAAATCAATTATTTTATCTCAGTAAATTTCAGACAGAAACAATGTCTTCAGCTCTCCAGCATCATACAGATGTGTAGCTAAGTGACTTTCACATCCTAACAGTATAAATGACCAGTGATCCCATCACTCTGCTCTTGCCATAAAGTTTCTTTTTGGCTTTAACTATGCATTTGTGGGCTGAAGGTCACCCACACCCAGCAGGAAATATAATAGAAACCAAAGAGAACAAACAGCTCCAGAACACATTCTGGTGTTCATTGCTCAATAGTGTTACTTCTGTTACCTCCAACCTTCTGGACTATGTACCTTGCCTCCCTTGACATTTAAGGTCTGTCCAAAACCTTTAGTTCTGATTCAAGATGTGGCCTTCTCTGTCTGACCTTTCAGCCTTTCATGATCCATCATCAATTCTGAGCTTAGATATCTTCCTGATATAATAAGCCAGGTCTCATTTCCTACCCCACACCCACTCAACAACCCTTGCCTTACTTCTGTCCACCTCTTTGCCTTATGTTCACCAATGTGCCAAGAAAATAAGAGGTCTCATGGTCTATTAATTCACTCAGTTCATTCTATGGATATTAAGTGCTTCTTATTCAAATCTGGTCTCAAATATTTCAATTGCCTGGCTCTTGCTGTTCTTCTGCCTTAGTACTAATACTTAATATTAATTCTAAAACACAAGGTAAAGGCTTAAAAATATTAAGTATCTATTCTAGGATGGGGTAAATGAGAAAGTGGTATTACTAAACTTAGACTAGACATGATCTCTGCCCTCATGGAGCTTACTTTTAAAAATTAAAGTTTAAGGGGCAGCTGGGTAGCTCAGTGGATTGAGAGCCAGGCCTAGAGACGGGAGGTCCTAGGTTCAAATCCGGCCTCAGACACTTCCCAGCTGTGTGACCCTGGGCAAGTCACTTGACCCCCATTGCCTACCCTTACCAATCTTCCACCTATAAGTCAATACACAGAAGTTAAGGGTTTAAAATTAAAAAAAAATTAAAGTTTATTTTTGCAATGAACAAAAAAGTATTTTGTCTCCCTCTTAATCCATTCCCTGCCACTGAAAAAGAAAAAATAAAACCTTTCTAACAGACATGAAGAGCCAAGCAAAAAACAAATTCCTGCTTAGGACAGGTCAGAGAGATTTCGGGGGTACTATGTATGTATGTATGTATGTATGTATGTATGTGTGTACATACATATTTTGTGTGCATTCTATATTTTGTATGTATTCTATATTTTGAGTTTATCATGTCTTTGTTGGGAAGTGTGTAGTATACGTCATCCTCTGAAATCACAGTTGACCATTGCACTGATTACAGTTCATATGTCTTTCAAAGCTGTTTTGTTTGTTTGTTTACTTATAATGTTGTCATTATCCAAATTGTGCTTGGAACTTATAATCTTAAAGAATCTGAAAATCTATGGATTATGCCTATAAGAACTTTGTTAGTAAGAGTGACTATTGACTAGGAAACCTCAAAGACACCAGTCTGGATGACTTGGAGCTTGGTACGAAGAGAATAAGCTATGACAGAATCACAAAGTCTGGGTTAGTTGTTGACTTTGCAGGACTACCATAGAGGGAAAGCACTGGATTTAGTGTCAGAAGACCTCATTTCAGGGTCTGAATCTCACATTTAGAAGCTACATGACTATTAGCAAGTTACTTAGCATCTCTGATTTTTCCATTTCCTTGTTGTAAATTTTAAATTAATATCCAATAACTCCAAGTATTATATTTAATAAGATGTATTAATAATCACTTGAAGTAGGAAAAATACAAGAACAAAAGTAAAAGTCTGAATAAAGACATGTGAGTAAAATTCTCCTGCCTCTCACCTCACCCCACCTCCACAGCCCCCTTTCCAGGAGAAGAGAGAGAGAGAGCGGAGCTACACGAAACTTATATCTTCCCTATGTTGGTACATTATATAGATGCATAACTGGGATGCTAGAAAAGAGAATCCCTGGGGAGAGAATTCTAATTATACATTATGCAGACAATACTTACACAATGTACCTTATGGTTTTTTTTTAAAGAAAGTTCTGCAAATCTTAAGATTAAAAACTAGTATTTATCTCATGCTTTAAGGTTTGCAAGATGCTTTACAAATATTATCTCATTTTATCCTCAAGCAATTCTGAAAAGTAGATATAATTATTATCCCCTTTCCATAGATGAGGAGAGAAAAGGTTAAGCAACTTGCCCTGAGTCACAAATAGAAAGTATCTGAAGTCAAATTTGAACTCAGGTCTTCCTGACTCCACGTCTTGCAATATATCTACTGCCACTGTAGTAGGATACCTATAAATAAAGAAGTAGAGAGGGGCTGTGAGCAGCCTTTGCAAGGTTGCACTTACCTACCATGTATATCTGACTCTTCTAAATGGAAAGTACCTTTACTTAATTATGATCATATATCATCACCATGCCAGTTACACAAAGCTATTTCCTTGGGAAGGATGAAGAAACAGAATGCAGATGAGGTATGATTTCTTAGAGACTTGAAGAGCAAACTGCAAACTCTCTCATTATCTGTGCTATCTCAGAGCAAGCAAAGCACACCCTTCAACCCAGTACCAGGTGAACCCCAAAAAGACCAAAGGCAGCAGGCTAGTGGCTGGTACAGTATTATGCTAAAAACAAGGTCCTGTACTTAGATAAAGAGATACTGTATGTATATGCTACTCTCAAAGAAAGAGTGCAAGTGGAGCTGGGTCTTGGAAAAGGTATTGGTATTGGTCAACAGAGTTATTCATTTGCATAAGAATGAGTTTGTCAGATGAGTTTATTATACTTGCATAAAGAATCACATCTATGATCCAGGAAGACCAAAAACAGAGAAAGAAAACTATAGACCAATCTCCTTAATGAACATATATGCAAAAATCTTAAATAAAATATTAACAAAGAAACTACAGCAAGTTATCACAAGGATTATTCACTATGCTACCACCCAAAATCCACCCTTCTCCCAAAACCCACAGAAAATCAGGAAAGGAAATGGGGAATGAAATTAGGAACTTCAGGGAGATCCAGAGGAATTAGCTAAGCTACAAAATCTCAAGAGATAAGCACAGATTCAAGGCCAGGTTTTAGCCTGAAGGCCGAGCTCAGTTGACCCTCCGCTCTGTCCAAGCCTCAGGGATCAACTGCCCTTAGTCAGGGTTCTAAGGATCTTAACTGCCATAAATTCTGCAGTTAGCACTTTGCAGGGTTGATTGCACCTCTGTACTACAGATACAAAAGAAAACCACACAAATCATCAGCATTTCTATATATTTCCAACAAAACTCAGCAACAAGATTTAGAAAGAGAAACTCCAATTTAAAATCACTCTAGATAATATAAAATATTTTGATATCTACCTGCCAAGACAAACTCAGGAATTATAAGAGCACAATTACAAAACACTTTTCATACATACACAAAACTAGATCTAAACAATTGGAAAAACACTAATTGTTCATGAATAGGACTAGCTAATATAATAAAAATGACAATTGTACCTAAACTAATTTACTTATTCAGTTCCATATCTATCAAACTGCAAAAGAATTTTTTATAGAATTAGAAAAAAATTATAACAAAGTTCATCTGGAAGAACAAAAGATCAAGAATATCAAGGGAACTAATGAAAAATGTGAAGGATGAGGGCCCAGCAGTACCAGGTCTTAAACTGTACTACAAAGCAGTGATCATCAAAACAATATGGTACTGTTCCGGGTTAAGATGGCAGCAGAGTAAGAAGCAGCTCTTAACCTCTCCTGACTGAAACACACAAAACTCCTCAAGGGGACATAAAAACAAGTCCAGACGAACGGAGGAACCCCACAACAGGGCACAGCGTGGAAGGTACGTGGAATTAAGGCATTTCCATGCTATAAAGGGGTGAAACAGCTCTCACTAAATCGCGGGCTGAGCAACCACCCCACCCCCACCCCCTCCACACACAACACCTATAGCGCCGAAGCCAGCTAAAAAGAAATAGAGCAAGTTTGGGGCACCCATCTAGTCATTGGCAGCTCCAGGGCCTGTTCCTGAGAGTAGCAAGATTTAGGACCCCAAAAAGCTAACAAACGCACACAAAATTTGAGCGCAGGAGCAGGACGCAGAGAGCAGACACAGGGTGCAGAGCGCGGGCTCTGAGTGCAGGCACAGGCGGAGGCGTGAGTGGAGGCAGATACTGTCACAAGCTAAAGCTCTGAAACCCTGAGTGGGGAACCAGTGGAGACGGGTATACGACTGTGGAAGCAGCACCCTGAGACTTGTAAAGAAACCTCCGGCAGACGATCAAGCAAGGGGGTCCACCAGGGGGCTTGACCGCGGACAGACCCTGAGCGCGAGGATAAACCTGAGAAGCTGCTGGGCTAATGATAGCTACCCAGTCTCAGGAAGTTCAGAAGAAAAAGATTAACAACAAGAAAAAGAAGTTTTTAACACTCGACAACTTTTACACAGAGAAAATCCAGACATCTGAGCAAACAGAGGAGGAGAACAAACAAGCATCCGGACCCTCCTCAAATGAGGAAAACTCCTCACAAGCTATGGAAGAGTTCAAAACTGAGATTTTGAGGAAAATGGAAGAGATCTGACAAGAAAATAACTGTTTAAAAGGTAGAATCTTGCAATTGGAAAGTGAGGCTCAGAAACCAAATGAACTGATAAGCAAATTGAACACCAGAAATGACCAGATTGAAAAGGAATACCAGAAGATTATAGCCGAAAACCAGAAGATTATGGCCGAAAACCAGAAGATTATAACCGAAAATCAAAAGATCATAGCCAAAAATCAATCCCAAAAGGCTAGAACTGAGCAAGTAGAAGCTAATGATCTCTCAAGACAACAAGAACAAATAAAACAAAGTCAAAAGACTGAAAAAATAGAAGGAAACATGAAATATCTCAATGAGAGAGTGACAGACCAAGAAAACCAGTCTAGAAGAGACAATTTGAGAATAATTGGTCTCCCAGAAAAAACAGAAATTAATAGAAACCTGGACTCCATACTAACAGAAATAATTCAGCAAAATTGCCCTGAAGTCCTACAACAAGAGGGCAATATAGACATTGAAAGGATTCATAGAACACCTGCAGCATTCGATCAAGAAAAGAAAACACCCAGAAATATAATTGCCAAATTCAAGAGTTTCCAAGCAAAAGAAAAAATCTTACAAGAAGCCAGAAAGAAACAATTCAAATATCAAGGAGCACCAATCAGGATCACACAGGATCTGGCAGCCTCCATGCTAAAAGATCACAAGGCTTGGAATACAATATTCAGAAAGGCAAGAGAGCTGGGCCTGCAAACACGGATCAACTACCCATCAAAATTGACTATATATTTCCAGGGGAACATATGGGCATTCAACAAAATTGAAGAATTCCAGGTATTTGCACAGAAAAG
>NC_058132.1:526393025-526417120 GCF_016433145.1 Gracilinanus agilis
AAGGAAGGAAGGAAGGAAGGAAGGAAGGAAGGAAGGAAGGAAGGAAGGAAGGAAGGAAGGAAGGAAGGAAGGAAGGAAGGAAGGAAGGAAGGAAGAATCATATCTTTGGAGATATGTTATTTGCCTCCTAGAGTTAGATTTTTGGTATGTGTTAAGGTTGAAAAATTAAGTTTTAGGAAGGAAATAACTGCCACTGATTTAATTTTTATATGGTCTAGAGAACTTATATATTTATTGTTTGTTGCCTGGTTTACTTTGATACTTAATCAGAGATTTCATCAGCGTAGGATATGTCTACTATAATCCTCAATGACTTTGTAGAAGGAGATAAGCTTCTCCAAACTTCGTAAAGTGGATCTTCAACAACCAGTAGATTCTATGTATACACGCACAGGTTTGAACTAGAGAAGGAAATGGCAAACTACTCCAGTATCTTTGAAAAGAAAACCCCAAATGGGATCATGAAGAGTCAGTCACTACTGAAACAGTTCAACAACAACAACCTGCACACCACAAACACACACACATTATGTCTATGTTTAGATATAGATCTGTGTAAATTAAAATGTATCTAGTAGATATAGATAGGTAGATAGATAGATAGATAGATCAGATTTAGTCCAGCTGTTTTTTATCTCTTATTTCTTCTATTTCATTTCTACTTCTTCAGGAAGCCTATGTAGAATGGTGTATGATGTCAGTGTCTACATCAGTGCTTAGTAAATTTTCTTTAATTAATTGTTTGATTGATTGACATTGAAAGGAGTTTGCTATGAAAATCTTTACTGATCTTTTCCATCCTTAGTCTCTTTTTTGTCCTCCCAATTGCAGCCTCAAATGCCCTTAGGATAACTTTATTTAACTGGGTCTCTTCCCAGATTTTTTTGAATCTTGTTTTTTATATCTCAGACAGATGCTACAATGGGCATTTGGACAGATGCTACAGCTGGGATTTAAATTGAATAGGATAAGGAAAGCAAACTGACCTGCCTTTTAGGAAATTGCACAATTCTTTTAATGAATTCAAGTTTCTCCTTGAAATAAAAGCCCATCTTTTTAACACAGTATTGTTCCAGTACTGTTTTATAGCTATGAGTCATTGAATACTACAACCTCCAAATAACAAAGCCGAGGATCACCCAAAGTACAATGAAGAGGCATATGGTGGGTGTGAGCAGTCTGGAACATACTGCCAACAGAAATTTTTGCAGAAGTGGTATAAAGTGGGTCATCGAAGACATAGAAAATGGGTCAATCACATGCATTCTCATCGGAATCTTGCCAATGTTCATGAAGACTTCTAAAATTTTGTGAAGACTTCCAAATTCATCTGTGATACAGTTAGGGGAATCCACAAACAAAAGTGACACCACACAGAGTAGACAATTAATGAATGCTTATTGACCACCCACCTGAAATAATCTGTTCCTGAAATGGGAATTATCTCTGAATCAGCTATTTTTATGCACTCAGTGCACCAACTTAAAAGATCTAAATAAAAATTTAAAACAAGAAGCAAAAAATGAGAAAAAGTACAGCATGCAAATGAAACAACTCCAGTCCAATTTGTACCAAAAATGGGAAATACATAGATAAAAGAACATCAATACTAAGTATCACAATTTCAAGCAGCAGATTAACTACCATAAATCATTTGTTCTACAAACAAGAACATAAGAACCCAGAAACCTCCTCTGCAAGTGTGAACATTTGACCTCTTTGCCAAAGAGAAATAGCAGCCAAAAGTAACACTGTTTTAGAAATAGAAACTTATTTGTAAAGTCTAATGGGAGAGCAGTATCACTCCATAAAACAATGAGAAACAGTAGAAGGAGAAATAAATTTAAGGGAAAATAGGCTCATCTATGCAAAGTCATCCTGAGGACATTTGAGAATGAAACTTGACAGAGTATAGAAAAAAAAATGAAAAATGGAAAATTTCATAAAAATTTTATAACTTTTTTTTTACAATCAAGGATTCTCCACATTTGGATTCTAACATCTCAGGTGTGTACTGATGAATACAAAGATAAGAAAAAGAAATGGACTAGAACTAGTAGGCATAGGGAAAGTTCATGCTGGATGGAGAATACAATTTTGAGGTACTAAGACTTTGACTCTCAAGGTTACATGAAAGAGAAGCTTCTAAAGGCATGAAAAAAACTCAGATTTAGTTATTAACAAAAAATGCAACCACTTTGTAATAACTAATGGCTGAAACATAAACTGAGCCCAGAATCAAACATGCAGAAGACAAGAAGCTCCATCATTCTCGGGAAATTCTCCTTTGCTCTTAATCCTTTTTCTTTTTTAATATCTACATACTTAGAGGATTACAGACTTAGAGCTAGAAAGGGCTTTCAGAGGCCATGAGATTCATCCTACCCACTTACAGAAGAAGTTAAGTGATTTTCCCATAGACACACGGTAACATCAGAGGCCAAATTTGAACCCCAAATCTCTGACTTCAGAGAGAGTGCTTCTATTCTTTCCAGGAGCATTTTATTACCACTCATAACAAGGCAAGGAGAGAAGGCATTTTTCTAGCTTCATTTGGATTGCTTGTGTCTGTTGGTTTGTTGGTTTTTTTTTTTTTTTTACTTGTTTGCTCTTGGGGCTTAGGGTCATGATTTTAGTTTCTTGAGGCAGTATGATATAGTGGATAGAGAACTGATCTGAGAGTGAAGAACATATAAGTTTAAGTCCAACTCATACTCGTTGGCTTTGTGACCCTAGGCAAGTCACTTACTCATAAGTCCTAAGCAATCCTCTGAAGGTTCTAAGGTTTCGGAGATGGTGCTGGTCTGAAATGAGAGTAGAATCTACTCATTTTGGGGGTGGGCAAAGTGAGAAGAGCATACAAGAACAAAATCACAATTCCAGTCTCTATCTTTTTTAGTTTTTAGTTTGTGATTTTTTTTAATTATGGGATGGCACCCAATATTGGTAGTTTTGTTGTATAAGGAATACCTACCCTGGAAAATCCCTTTAACAATGGAGATCCACAATTGCTCAGTAGCTTATGAGGTCATCCAGCTAGCATACATTGGAGGGAATATTGAACCCTGATCTGGACACCTCTCTTTACTAATCACTTACCCCTTACACATACACACAAGCATGCAATCACACGCATACACACACTCATGTCTGCAAGTTTGCCTAACCCCCCAAAAGAGAGGCAGGAAAAATAGGTGGTCACAAGGGAGATCTTTTTCACCAAGCTATAATAGTTTAATGCATTCATCAGAAGCAACCGGGCCAGATATCTGTGTTATCTTGTCCTTCTAGGACCTAGGCGGATGCCTCTCTCCCAACCCTCTCCTCTGAGGAAAGCCAACACTCCAAATGTATGAAAACCATGTTCCACCATCATGCTCTGAGAGGAGTGTTTATTCTAGTTTTTAGTTCCACTTTCTAATCATCTCCTCACTGGACTCTGGGCTTCTGCCCTGCTGACCGACTGCCTATTTCCTTCTCACCTAGTTCTCCTCTTTGTGCCCCTAAACTTACCAATGGTGGGAGGGACCAGTTGGCACAGTGGGAGGGACCAGTTGGCATGGAGGGAGGGTGAGTGCAAACATAGTTTCTCATCATGGCAAGCTGGAGAAACTGGCTTTTCAAGAAGCCTGCCAAAGCAAGAAACTGATTTTATTTGGAATGTGTTGGCACACAAAAGGATTAGTGAATTCAGGTTTGCATTTCATAGACCCTCATTCCAGGCATGGTCCAACCAGCTCTCATCCTATCAGGTTCCAAAATGGTCCAAAACAGTAAGTCTGAAGGAATGGACGTTCCAGGGGTTGGCGATGTCACTAGGCTGCTAGGTGATGCTTCATAGGGGGCTGGGAAGACTTGACTTCAAATGTGACCTCAGACACTTGATAGCTGTGTGACCCTGGGCAAGTCAATTAACCTCTGTTTGTCTCAGTTTCCTTAACTATAAAATGGGAATCATAATAGCACCTTACCCTCCATGGTTGTTGTGAGGATCAAATGAAATAATATCTGCAAGACTTTAGATACAGATTAGGTCATTCATAAATGCTTGTTCCCTTCCCTTTTTTGAACAGCAGAGTTTAGTTAAAAAAAAAAAGGCTGAGCTCTATGATTGATCAGCGCTTGTCTTGTAGAAAGTTGGGCTACTTGGCAGATCTGAGCCAATAAATGCCTTAATGCTCTAACCCGGTTTCTGGAATGTAGGACAGAGAACAAATGCCACAGAACAGCATAAAATGAGGGATTCTAGTCTGAAGCTACCTACAAGCATGGTGTAATAACTTGCTTGATCAGTCATGAATGAGAAAAAGAACACATGGCCTTAGCTACAGCAAGCACAATAAGGGATACATCAGTAGAAGTGTTGAAATTATTTTTAAGAGCTAAATGTGATGTGTTAAAAATTAATATAACTATCTCCATTTTGTTCCATATTTGCCTTTTTTCCTATGTGATTTCTCAGCACATAATGCAGGGACATTATATAAAGCCAAATATTATATTTAACTATATAAGTATTATATAAAGTCAAATGACTCTCTTTCAAAATTCCCTTCTCTTATGGTAAAATCTGGGGTTAACTTATATTTTATTTGGGTTCAAAAGGGTGAGTAGGAGACAGGAATGGACAATAGGTGGGGACTTAACAAGCTGGGAAATACAGTTCAATGAATGGTTTGGGCAATTGACAGGAGTGACAGTTGGACCTTAACTGCCACACTGATCCACCCAGTCAGGGAGTCTGAAAAAGGAGCAAGAAAATGACAAGAGGGTTTATAAACACAGGTTTTAATAATAATAGGGGGTCAAGGTTAATGGGGAAAGGTCACACTGAATCTAAACACTAGGGACTACACAGGGGCTGGGATAATGGGTTAAAGCCTGCACTGCACTATTAGACTATTACAGACTAGAAGGGAAAATGGGTCTCACAAAATCATGTCTTCTTCAGCTCCTCTTGATGGCACAGGAAATGGGTCTACAGAAAGGTAAATCCAGGAAATGCTAATCAAGGAGCTTGTCTCAGACTGGGATGTCCACCACCCCAGCTAGATCTTCTTGCTCACTTGATCTTCCCTGGCAGGTCTTCTTACTTAGTGGTAACTCCACACTCCTTGAGCTCCTCACTGGGCAGGTAAAGGCATCCACACCCTCTCCCTTTCCCAGTTTGACCAGAGTCCTCAAGGGCAAACAGTTTTTTTTTCCTTCATTCTATTAGAATGTCCCTGGCTGACAGCCAAGGCTTTTTCCCTTAGTCTGTCTGCTAAGTCTGCTTTTCCTACTTTTAAAGCGTATACCTATTATACTTCCTATTTTGGTTTTATATGAGTATTCTCTTACAACAATGACCAATATGGAAGTATGTTTTGTGTGATAATACATGTATAACCCATATCAAATTTACTGCTGTCTCAGGGAGCAGGGAGGGAAGGTATGGAAGGACACAATTTGGATCTTATAATTGGAGAAAATATATGTTGAAAATGGTTATTACATATAATTGGGAAAATAAAATATCTTTTAAAATGCAAAATGTCTCTTCCTCTTTTCTCTAAATAACTTTACAAAAGACTCAAGAGAACTTTGACAGTTCAAGGCAGTTGTCACCTTCTCTTTATCCTATCTAATAATGTCCTTCTTAGTGATCATATTCATTAGATCTAATCTCAAGTACAATTATCCCTTCTGCATTTGAGGGAGTTAGGGGCACTAGAGTTACCCCGAAATCTGGAAAAGTTGTGTAAAATGTTTTGGCCCTCTTTTCTATCAGAGAAGAAGTCTGAATTTTTTTCTTATGGGGTGTTTACAATATCTTATTGTAAATTTTAGGTTAATTATACATTTTAGTTTCTAAACTTTTTCTGTGTTGTCTGATGTCCTTTGTGTGTTGTCTGAGGCATCCACAAACCTCCCCCCCCCCAATTTCCACTTTATTTCTTATGCCAACCTGCAGTATGTGGAAACCATGATGGGGAAAGTCACAGTATGGAAGGGATAAGTGTATTGTGTTCAGTTTGAGGTATCACAGTTTAAGGATAAGGGGGTCTTCCAGTAGTAGGTGCTTAACAAATGCTGATGGGCTTACTGACAAAGTCTACTGATAAATAAGACCAATTGGTCCAAAAGACTGATAAAATTTTTCTTTGCCATAGAATTTCCTTTGTAATAAGTGATAGATATCCATTTTTATTTTAATAAGTGCCTTTCTTGCCTACGTGTTATACCCACTCTGACTAAAGCTGCTTTGTAAGAAGCAAGTAATGATAATAAAAATAATAATAATTTACATTTTAACATCTACTGTGTTAGGCACCGTGCTAAATGCCTTCACAATTATTATCTCATTTGGTTTTCACAACTACCCTGGGAGATAGGTGCTATTATTATCCCCATTTTATAGATGAGAAAATTGAGGCAAATGGAAGTTAAGTGTCTTGCCTAGTCTTACATGACTAGTAATTGTCTGTAGCCACACTAGAACTCGGGTTTTCCTAACTCCAGTACTCTGACCAATGACTATCACTCAATTGTCTATCTCTTTCATTACGTCTTTTTTGTTATATTGTGGTTCACTTACTTTCAGAAAGGAGAGCACACACACACACAGGTATGGTATCTGCTGAGTTAGCAGATACATATGCCCATCATCTACTGATGCTGTACATTACATGTTAAATGAATAAAAAGCCTACCTTTGGGGACAGTGAAGTGGCACAGTGTATAGCAGTGGTTCCCAAACTTTTTTGGCCTACCACCCCCTTTCCAGAAAAAAATATTACTTAGCCCCCTGGAAATTAATTTATTTTAAATTTTAATAGCAATTAATAGGAAAGATAAATGCACCTGTGGCCATCACCGTTCCCCCCCCTTGGATTGTGGCAGCACCCACCAGGGGGCGGTAGCACCCACTTTGGGAATCACGTGTATAGAGTACTAGGTCTGGAAATGGGAAGTCCTGTGTTCAAATCTGGCCTCTGATATTTCCTAGCTGTGTGATCATGGGAAAGTCACTTAATCCCATTTGTCTCACCCTTGTCCTTCTGCCCTAAAGTTTTTACTAAGATTAAGACTTTTTTAAAAAAAAATCTGTAGTTTACTTGTTTATATGCTATGTAGGTTTGCTTATTGTCAGCATCTAAGAAGGTCCCTGAAAATCCTAATGACACAGAGGTTTTAAAAGAATATATAAATATAAGTTAATCTATGAGAAACCAGTAAATGTTTTGGGCAACTGCCACTTACAGATTAAACTCACAAAGAAGGATAATGTATCAGAGGCAGAGTAAATCTGATAACCCTTCACTAAAGGAATGACAGTTGGGATTACTGGTCTCTGTAACAAACCAGGGAATAACACAAGTATTAACTACTCACACACTATGGGTTCTTTGAGGTAAGAGGAAACAAATAGGAAGGAAAATAAAACAGTTTAATGTATTAAAATGGTAAGGAGAGTGGGAGAGGTAGATCTATAACTAGGAATATCTAACTGACAAGAAATGGAGTTCTAAGAGGGAGTTTCTCTGTCAACTTAACTTCAATCAGGCTGACAGCCTTGACTGAAGACTAGAGGGAGAGAGCTGGGTATTGGGATTCTTACAACTGGTCCAGGTTGCTTCTTTGATGACTTCTGGATAACAGGAACCAACTCCTTGCACAGCCAATAATCCAAGAGATACCAGGTAGGGAAAAATGCCTGCAAACTGTCCACCAGAAACAGACACTATCCACTACCAAGGGTTGTCTTGAGAGATGTTGTTTTCAAGCTTCTCCAATCCCAAAAGATCCCAAGCTCATGGAGTCACTGCTGGCTGGACCTCTACTCCAAACCCCTCACACCAGCAATAACAGTTTCACTCCTCCCCCAGCTGCATTCCAGTGTAGAATGCTCAAAGCTGACAGCCAAGCTCCTATACTTCTTACTTATCATAAATTTCTATTCTATTCCCTAAATTACTTCATTACAGAGGGAAGAGGCAGTTTGGCAGTGGTACCCAGCCAGACATTAGGGTGGTAAGTGAGGAGTGGCCAATAGCATCCAAATCAGAAGAGCAGTACAAATAGTTCACTCAAGGCTCCATCAACCAATCAGTTCATCCACAAGGTCTTGTGGATACTGTCTGGGGATATAAAAAAAAAAAGGCATCCTTGCCCTCAGGGAGCTCACATTTGATCCAGGGGAACAACATGTATATATATGCAGAATTGTATATGTAAGTGCTTGCTGAGCAGTCCATTTTGCTGGGGCTAAGACACAAGTAAAGATAACTTTAATGGTAAACACAAGCAGCAGAACTTGCATACCTGCAGACAGTAAAGGTAAAAATATGTTGTTTGTTCAGTCATTTTTCAGTTATGTCCAACTCTTTGTGACTCCATAGAGATATGAGGCAGCAGGAAATTAGATTTACAGATGATAGAACTTGGACAATACTGCTATTTCTCTTGGCAGTTAGCTTGAGCCTATAAGTCAACAAGTCAAGTCAACAAGAATTTATTAAGTTCCAATTATGTGTCTGACATTCTCTAAAGGGTTGGGTATAAAAAGAAATGCAAAACAAACAAAAAGAGACCTGTTCCCAAGAAGTTCACTATCTAATAGGGAAAACAACACACCAACAACTTTGACCAAATAAGATAAATATGCTTACAGAACAAATTAAAGATTATCTCAGAAGGAAGTCACAAAGATTAGGGAACACTAGGCAAAGTTTTTTTGCAGAAAGTAGGTCTTTAGCTGAGACAAAAACCAATATCAAAGACACTTCCAGTGCTGGTGATCTTATCTTTATCTGATCCTTTATCAGTTTTGGTGAAAGACATTACAGAAGAGCAGAAGGAAAGGTGGAAGGAAGGAAGCATTTATTAAGTGCCTACACTGTACCAGATGCAGTGCTATGAAGCTCCATGGGGTTTCACATATGGAATGTTTAAATAGGATAGCATCATAAGTCATGCAACTACAGGTTGTACAATCCTGAGTTCTGATACTTTAAAGTCTGTTCTACCTGACCCCATATGTTAAGTAGGTGGTACAAAGGATACAGAACTAGGCTTGGAGTCAGGAAAACCTGAATTCAAATTTGACCTTAGAGATTTAATAGCTGTGTGATACTTAATCCCTATTTGCCCGAATTTCCTTATTTATAAAATTGGGAATGAAAATAGCACTTTACCTCCTGAGAAAAAATAAGATGGAGGGGAAAAGTTAATAACCATAAATATGAATATAAATAGAATAAACTCACCCATAAAATGGGAGCAAGTAGCAAAATGGATTAAAAAACAGAATCCGATAATGTGTTCTTTATAAGAAACACATTTGAAATGAAGAAACATATAAAAAGTAAAAACAAGGGGCAAGAACAAAATCTATTATACTTCAGCTAAGCTTAAAAAAAATCAGGGATAATAATTATGATCTCAGACAAAGCAAAAGCAAAGGCAGACCTAATTAAAAGAGATAAGCAAGGAAACTACATCTTGCTAAAAGGTATTATAGACAATGAAGGAATAGCAATATTAAACATATATGTACCAAATAACATAGCATTTAAATACTTAAAGGAAAAGTTAAATGAGTTACAGAAGGAAATAAACAGTAAAACTCTACTGGTGGGGGACCCCAACTTTCCCTTCCCAGAACTTGATAATTCTAACCATAAAATAACAAAGAAGTTGAGGTGGTGAAAATAATTTTTCTAAGCTATACATGGCACCTTCACAAAAAAATTAACCATGTATTAGGGCATAAAAACATCAAAACCAAATGCAGAAAAACAGAGACGCTAAATGCATCCTGTTCAGATCATAAAGCATTTGTTAAGTTCTCTGGACACTATCTTAATTTATAATTATTAAATAATTAAAAGAGTCAGAGAAAGAAAAGATTCCAGCCACATGTAGCTGGCTGTTCCCTTCACAAGCTTCCTCTCCTAGTCAACACTTACCAAGCATCTTCTAAGCCACAAGACTTCTGGCATCCTCCTTACACAGATAAGCTTCAGGCCTTGTTCTTTTTTTATATAACATTTTTAAAATTTTATTTAAAAATTTTTTATGGTTACATGATTCTTGTTTTCTCCCTCCCATTTTCTCTTTCCCCCTCCCAGAGTTGACAAGCAATTCCACTAGGTTAGATATATGTATTATCACTCAAAACCTATTTCCATATCATTCATTTTTGTAATAGAATAATCTTTTAAAAACAAAACCCCAAATCCTATACCTTTATAAACCAGTGACAAATCATATGTTTTCTACTGGATTTCTACTCCCACAGTTCTTTCTCTGGATGTGGATAGCGTTCTTTCTCATAAGCTCCTCAGAATTGTCCTTGATCATTGCATTGCTATCAGGAACAAAGCCAATTACTTTTGACCATCTCACAGTGTTCCAGTTTCTGTGTACAATGTTCTCCTGGTTCTGCTCTTTTCACTCTGCATCATTCATGTGTTCTTTCTAGTTCTTATAGAAGTCCATCAATTAATCATTCTTTACAGCACAATAGTATTCCACCATCGTATACCAGAATTTGTTCAGCCATTCCCCAATTGAAGGACATCCCCTCATTTTCCATTTTTTTGCCACCACAAAAAGTGCAGCTATAAATATTTTTGTACAAAGAGATTTAGGCCTTGTTCTTAACTCAATGAGAAGGTGGAGTCGAATTCCAACCTCGAAAGAATAGGGGTTCTGATATGACAAAAATGATATTCAATAAAGTGCTATAGAAACAGATTAAAATTAATAGGAAACAAAATAATCTAATCCTAAAGAACAAGTCAAAGAATAGATCATAAAACCAATAATTTCACTAAAGAGAATAACAAAATGAGACAACATACAAAATTTTTGGAATGCCACCAAAGCAGTGGTTAGGGAAAAAATTTAATGTGTAAATGCTTACATCAATAAAATAGAGAGCAAATCAATAAATTGGGTTTACAACTAGAAAAAGAACAACATTTTAAAACCCAATTAAACACCAAATTGGACAAATTTAAATTCAAAAGAAAGTAAGAAAACCATTGAATTAATAAATAAAACTAGGAGTTGGTTTTATGAAAAATCTAATAAAATAGACAAACATTTGATTAATTTTATTTTAAAAAAAGGAAAAAATAATGGATGAAATTAAAGCAATTATTAGGAGCTATTTTATTGAATTATATGCTGAGTCAATATGATAAAAATGACAATTCTACTTAAATTAATTTAATTATTGCATGTCATACCAATAAAATTACTAAAAAAAGTTTATAGAGCTAGAAAAAAATCACAGCAAAATTCATCTGGAAAAATAAAAGGTCAAAAATATCAAGGGAATCAATGAAAAAAAGGTGAATGGAGGAGGCTTAACAGTACCAGATTTTAAACTATATTGCAAAACAATCTGGTACTGATCAAGAAATGAGTGGTGGGTGAAATACACTATACAATACAATTAGTAAATGACCATAGTAATCTAATGTTGGCAGACTCGGACATCCAAGATTTTGGTACAAGAAATCATTATGTGACAAAAATTACTGGGAAAACTAGAAATTAGTTTGGCAGAGACTAGATATAGAACATTATATACCAAAATAAAGCTGAAATGAACATATGATTTAGACATAAATGGCAATAGCAAAAGCAAATTAGGGGAGCATAGAATGGTTTATCTGACAGATTTATGGATAAAGGAAGAATTTATGACCAAACAAAAGCTAGAGAACATTATAGGATGTGAAATGGATTTTGATTATGTCAGATTAAAAAATTTCACACAAATAAAACCGATGAAGCCAAGATAATAAGGGAAGCAGGAAAAAGGGAAAACCTTTTTATAACAATCACCTCTGAAAAAGGTCTCATTTTTCAAATATATAAAGAACTGAGTGAAATTGTTAAGAATATGAATCATTCTCCAATAGATAAATGGTCAAGGGATATGAACAGGCAGTTTTCAGAAAAAAATCAAAGATATCTATACTCATATAAAAATGTTCTAAATCATTATTGACAGAGAAATGCAAATTAAAAACAACTCTGTGGTATCCCTTCTTACCAATGTTATGAGAAGGTTGATGGGGAATCTGGAGCAGGGTTAATTGAGGGTATTGAATCCTATGTGGGACACCTATGATAGGATAGAGAACCCAGAAGGATCACTCACTGCAGTAGATGTTGTTAGAATATGTTGAATCTGCTAATCCCAAACTCCAGGTGATAACAGTATCCCAGGATTACCAGTTAAACAAGGAATCTGCTGATAGATTTGTTTAGCTATCTATGCCCAACTGAAGCCCCCTGCCTTGGAAATGCTTAAGACGGTGGATTGAACAAGGTTTCTGCAGGATATAATACTCCTCTTCCCTCAAGATGCCAGGATATAATTCACTGAAGCCCACTAGACTTTGATGAAGTTTAAGTCAGTAGTAAGTTTAAGATGATTTATTATCTAATAAACTTAGGGAGGAGGAGGAGGATAATGACTGGGAGAATGGGAGTAGGAAATCCTTAACTGTTCAAAGCTAATTAAATTATTGATGAAATTTTTAATATACTGCTGATCACAGTTTGATTGGTAACAGCCTGGTAAGTCAGGGTTATACTGCTGAATGAGATGTTGCTGTTCTTCTTGGTTAGTGAAATTCAGGAACAGGGATTAATGAAGTTAATTTGTAGTTGGTTGCTGGTTGCTGGTTGAATAAAGCTCACCTAAGGCCTACCCAAACCACCCTTCCATCCCAATATCTCAATTCTGAGATCAAGTGACTTCAAATTCTTGGCTTTTATACTCGAGCCTAATTGCCCTTGACCAAGCTCCTGCCAGGCTCAGTTCATTCCACATGCTAAGCAGGTAACTGTACATCATCCTGACTTCAACATGGCTGTGAAATATATTATTACACCACACAGATTATATAATCTAATATATATAACAAAAATATAACAAATATAAGAGAAAGAAAAATGACAAATGTTGGAGGAGATATGGGAAAACTGGGACATGAATATACTATTAACGGAGTTGTGAACTGATCCAGCCACTCTAGAGGGCAATTTGGAACTATGACCAAAGGGCTATAAAACTATGTATACCCTTTGACACAGAAATACCACCACCAGAGCTGTATCCCAAAGAGATTTTAAAAAAGGAAAATGATCCATATATACAAAAATAATTTTAACATTTCTTTTTGTGATAACAAATTGGGGAATGGCTGAACAAGTTGTGGTAAATGATTGAGATGAAATACTATTGTTCTGTAAGAAATGATAAGCAGGATGCTTTCGGAAAGACTTAAATAAACTAATGCAAAGTGAAGTGAGACAAACCAGTTGAACATTGTACACAAGGTATGATGATCAACTGTGAATGACTTAGCTATTCTCAGTAATAAAATGATCTTAGACTACTTCAAAGGACTTAGAATAAAATCTGCTATAGATCTTCAAAGAAATAACTGATGGTGTCTGAATACAGATTGAAGCTTACTTTTAAAACTTTATTATTTTTGGTCTGCATTTTCTTTTGCAACATGGCTAATATGGGAATATTTTGCATGACTATACATGTATAATCTTTATCAAATTACTTGCTTTTTCAAGGAGTGGCAAGGGGAGAGAAGAAGAGGGGAAATTTAGACTTCAACATTTTTTTAAGTGAATACCAAAAAATGTTTTTAAATATGATTGAATAAAATCAAATTAAAATTAAATTGTGGGAGGCCAATAATAGAAACAGAGTCTCAAACAGATATTTTTATCTGGACCCCATAGAAAGCTACTCTGCTAGTCAGAGCCAGATAGGATGGGCTATCTAAAATAAAAATCTTGACTCCTCTTTTGACCCTTTTAAGATCCACACCTTTTCTTATTGGAAAGCTTTAAGTCCTTAGCAAACCAGTAGTTAAGAGGTTAACAGTTTCTCTTTAAGACTGAAATTTAGAGGATTAAGCTAAATGGCTTTTGAAACTATTTCCAGACAGCCACGGTCAAAATTAGACAAAATCTCATTTAACTTTCTGAAAATAAGGTGGCTGGAATTCAGCCTTGGCCTTGTTCTATTCTAGACTATCCCTACCTTGAAGTCACTGATGCTCTTTTGACATGACATAATTTGTATTTTCTTCACAACTGCAAAATTTCTTTGTGCCTTTGTGTGAAATGGGGTTTGAATTCTGTATATATTAAACTTGTGACTCAATGGCACTTCGGAGCTGGAACCATGAGCTGACAGAAATCCAGAGTCTCCTTGTCTTTCTTTATCACTTAAACCATCCTTATCAGATCTCCTGGAACTGTTGGATAGCTTTCAACATTAAATGTGAAAAAAGAAAAAGAAATTACATAACATAATATAAATAAAAATGTAATTGAAAATATTTAACAAAATAAACAAAAATAACATAGATGAAACGACAAAATGTATAAATTTAGATACACAAAATTATAAAGAAAATCAATCATGTATTGAGATGAGAGTTATCAAAATATTTTTAAAAATAGATTTTTCACACACTAATTTAAGACCCCTGCAATCTAGTATAACCTCTGGTCATCCAGCTAAGGACTACCCATTGATAAATGGTCAAAGGATATGAATAGGCAGTTTTCAGAAGAATAAATCAAAACTATTTATAGCCATATAGAAAAATGTTCTAATAGAGTAGAGCTCTTAAAAAGACAGAAAATATGCAATGTGGACAAGTAGAGGCCTTATCTATGTATATGTTATTTCCTCCTAATAGAATATAAACTCTTTGAGTGCAAGGATTATATCATTTTTTACCTTTATATCCCAATTGGCTAGTACACTGCCTATCACTTGGTAAAGGCTTGATAATTGCTTATTAAATGAATGAATGATGCAGCATACCCTCCTGGAAGAATTCTAAAGGTACAAAGGGGACAAGGAAAACAATTGGAATGGTTCTTAGTCCAACCAAGCTCTTTGAAAGAAAAGCAAGAAGGAAGGCCAGTCAAAAGAAAGAGCATAGATTGCTAGGCAATAACACTTTGAGACAGGCATGAAAGGCTGCTGCATGTTAGATTTAAGGGTTCATCATCTGAGAGCAGAACTAAAGCCCTCCCAGCTGCCCATAGTCTTGTTATTGACCTCACCCCTTCCTAGGACTCTAGAAGAAACATAAAAAATCTTGCCCTTCCTTGATATTCATGGAAGAAGCAGGCTCTCTCATGGTTGAACAGAGTTGCAGTGGAAACACTTGCCCCTAAAACTTGAAGTTTAGTTTTTTAAGTGTGTAGGGCTCAAGGAGCACACATGTCTTTGGTAGGATCCAAATGAATGTGCTTGTAAGAATGAGTTATGTGTTAGTGCCCAAGTGAAAAAATGTAAGACAGAATGAATGTAACTGAAGGGGTTAGTGTCTACTCCTGGGTAAATGTGGTATGTGATGATCAAGCAGTATGGAAGTCCTCAGAGCTAAGCATTGAGCCTCTCTTGGGAGAAGCACAAGATTGAGTATATCTCTGAAAAGATAAAATCTCAGGACCTACATACTATAGTAATTGAAAATCCCATGTCTCTAGCTAATCTGCATAAATAAAAGCTGTTGTAGAGTGTAGTGATCCTTCATAGATCATACACATGGAATTACAGCGTCAGGAGAAGGCAGATAGTTATGGATTGCTGGTGTGAAAGGGAATTCTTTATTTTCTTTGTCTATTTCGAATTAATCAATCAAAAACTTAAACACCTCTACTTAACACTAATTAAGGGGGTTCACAATTCACTTACTTAGAGAGCTCCACCCTTTTAACTCAATCAGTTAGGAACTTGTGAATCCTTTGATAAAAGTTTATACCCTCAGAGGAGGAGAAGTGGATCCCATAGACACTGGCCCCCTGGGCAGTGCTAGGCAGTTTGGAAGCTGTGATTGACCCCTGTGAAGAGGGGAAGGGACAGTAAGTGATGTGGAAAAGGGACTATAAAAAGTCCAGGATTTCCTATCCAGGAGTCTTCGGCTTGAGGCTTTGTCTTGAATCTTTGGCTTGGAGCTTTGACTGGTGACTTGCCTCTTGGAGGTGACTTTGGACTTGGACCTTGGTTTCAACTTGGGACCTTGGCTCTTGTAATGCAGGGTTTCTTGCATTGCAATATTGCCCTAGGCAAACCTGTCAGTTACCCTGAATGGAATCTTGCTGATGGCATGTGCTATGGGGCAGGTTGGGCTATGACTAGATAAGGCCCTGCAAACCCAACCCTGGGTTCTGTTTTCCCTTGACCTCACCCAGACAACTTGCTATCCCTGACCTTTCCCCCCTGGGCTCTGGGTGGTGAAAGGAGGTGGATTGTGGGTAGGAACTTAGCTAGCATAGCCTAGTGGTTAGGGCCATCTCTAGAGAAACTCAACAACATCATCGGTGTACCTAGCTAATCAAATAACACCAAGCCAGAGCTAGTTATCTCTGGCTGAGGGCTGGTTGCCCTCAGCCTGTCAAGACCTTCTAGGTCCTTTACCAGCACCTGCCAGTTGCCCTTAGCAACAGCTTAACTAATCTAAGCCTTCTTACCTTAGTTTTCCCTTCCCCATTTAAAATAAATCCCTTAGCCTTAACCTGTGGATTCCTGTGATTATTCCAACACCTTCAAGGCAAGGAGACTAAGAAGAGGACAGAATATTGTGAAGTAGGGGTTACTGTGGAAATGAAATCTAAACCTCCATTGTTGGCAGGAAGTCAAGTCACAGTTTCCTGCTAGGTTCTGCTCTCACCCAATAGGAGGCAGTTACTTCAGCAGGGAGGGACCTCCCACTTAACAATTTAAAGGAGCCTAACATCTCACAGTGGAGATTCACTGAGCACCTCAGTTGAGGCTGCTCTCCTTTGTCATCGACAAACCTCGATCTCCTGCTAGACTGGTTTCAGGCTCCCAGGCCCCTAGTGACCCCCATTTACCATATTTTTATCCACCATTGCACTCTTGGACTGCTTCTTAAAGGACTGCTCTTGGGTCTATTTTTTCGGGTTTTGTCTTGGGTGAGTGAGTAGCTGGCCTTCCTTTCCTGGCTTCTGGAGAGATTAGTTCTGGAGAGACCTCCTTCTCCTCGAGAAGGTTGCATTGGTGGAACCTTTGTATAAGACATCACTGGGTCCTCCGGCTGAGGGTTAATGAGCCTTGCAGGGGCTGATTCAGACACCAGAGCAACATTTAGTGTGATAGGCTAGACATTTTCTCTACCCTTTTCTTATATTTCTCTATTTTCACTCATTCCACCTCTTTGTAAATAAAAGCTACTAAAAGTCATTTGACTTGAGCTATACTATTTTAAATCATCAACCACAATATTACTTTAGAATTCTCATGTTTTAGTCAAACCCCTAAATTTTAATCCTTACACTAGAGACATAGATCATTCTCTTGTCTTGAGATGGACTAACTTTTTGACACCTTTCTTGTCAATATTTTGCTGCCTGACCAGCATAGATCCTGCCAAGTATAGGTGGGTGGGTGTGTAATGCTCTAAGTTGATATTATTCACACTCCTGTTAAAGCACCCTCCTAAGCAGTATTTGTTCTACCTTGTATATGGAAATCCACATTTTAACTTGATGTTTGTAAAGTTATAAAAGACCCCAACATTTAAAGAAAGAAAAACAACAGCACTTAACTATGGACTGGGGGGGATCACTAGGAGAAAATGGGTCCTTCAGTTTTTTTCTTTTTTCATCATGAAGTCACTTGTCTTGTACCTTTCAAAGTCAAGACTAGTTAGCAGATATTACCAATTAGAATAAAGACTCAAACTTCCATCCCTAGCAGGAAGCTAACTCAGGTTGTCAAGCTCTTTAGGAAACAGAGCAAATATACTCCTAGATAAAAAACTAGGTCATCAGGTTTAGGTTTTTTTTTTGTTGTTGTTATTTGTTTTTTAAACTAAAGTTCCTACTCCTGGACTTGAGACTCTAAGAGATGTCACCTTAGCATTTAGGCTACCTCAGGGTTCTTTTTCAACAAATTATCAAGGGCTTCAGGGTACCATGTTCCCCAGTTTCTCAATTCCTGGTCCCCTTCTGCTTTCTCACACAAATTACTGAATGGTTGGCTGAAGTGGGAAAGTCCCAGAGTTAAGACTAAGCCCATGGGTTAAAGTTATTGTCTAGCCACATTCTTGGCCTTTCATCTGTATACACAGAAGTCAAAGGTTTCAGTCTTTGGACCATCCTTACACCAACAAAACCTTTGGTACAATTGTTGTTGGGAGAGCATTGCTGGTTCTCACCCAAAGAATTACAGCTCAGACCCTTTCATCTGAAGTGTTTATTCAAGAATATTGCCAATAGTGTGGCCAGAGGGGTAGAAATAGCCATGAGCAGGGGAATGGCCACTGCAGGGATGGAATTGCATCCCTTTCCCATCCCTTTCCCAACTCCCACCCTCCACCCTGCCTCCCCAGGGATTCAAATGTCTAGATTTCATAGAGGGTCTAAGAGATTCCTTCATCTCATCCTTAGGAATTCTCTTCCCTCCCTCAGATTATTACTCCCATTGGCATTCCAGGCTGAAGAGGCAGGAAAAGAGGAAGGAGTCACATGCAGGGGTTGGGAGATTTCCTTTAATCATAAAGATCTTCCCTTAATTGCAAAGATCCCCAGTATGCATGTGTGATGTTCCCTCCTGTGTCCTGTTTGCTGGACCTTCAAGATTGTTTGGGTGTTTGGATGTCCTTTCTCAGACTTGCAAGCCCTTATCAAGGGGGAGAAAGTCATAACATCCTTCAAATTAGCTCAGGTGTTTCCCCACCCCTTCAGGCTTGGAATGTCAGGCAAACTCTTATCAACTGAGAGGAGGAGCACAGGAAAAGCATACAGTTTGAATCTATATTCTAATTGGTAATATTTGCTAACTAGTAAAAAGCTTAACATCTGAAAGCACCATTTGAAAAGGGATTTCAAAACACCATTTCTCACAACCATATCACAATGATACTGGATATTATCAGATCAAAAACTTTTTTTTCAAGAATTATCAGCATCTTTATAATAGTACAAATTCTAGCATGAAAAAACAAAAAAAATCTATTTAGATCAAAAACTTTTGATATTCTACCAAAAGATTCATCTGCGGACGTCTGGTTAAGATGGCAGCAGAGTAAGGAGCAGCTGCTCGATCTATCCTAATCAAAGCATACAGGACTCCTCAAGGGGACATAAAAATGAACCCAGACGAATGAAGGAACCCCACAACAGGGCGCAGCATTGAAGGTACGCAGAATCAGGGTATTTCCACGTTATAAAGGGGTGAAACAGCTCTCACTAAAACGTGAGAGGAAGAAGCCCCTTCACCCCCCACACACATCACGCACAGCCCCAAGGCCAACACACAAGAGTGAAAACAGGATTGGGGCAACCAGTAAATAACTAGTAGCCCCAGGGCTTCTACCTGTGAGCTGCAAGATGTGAGACCCCAAGTGGCTGGGGGGCATGCACCCAACATTCCTGAGAGTCTGCCCGGGTGAAGACATCGCCCCAGGCCGGACAAAGTTCTCTAATGCAGGGACTTTCCTGAGCATCTGCATGGGTGAAGGCAGTGCCCTAGACACAAATAAAGATCTCCAGCTCAAGCTAGGACATCGAGTGAGGACCCAGTACAGATGGGAGCGTGGCTGTGGAAGCAGCCCCCGAGACCTCTGAAGGAGCCTCGGGCAGAGGGGCAGACTGGAGACGACCAGGAGGCTTGACCCCGAGGACAAGGAGACCAGAGCCCTCTGGAGCTTAGAAAGCGCAGGCAGACCCTGAGTGTGAAGACAAAGCTAAAAAGGGGTGGGGCTAACAATGGCAAGCCATGGGGAAGCCCAGAAGAAAAAGATTATCAAGAAAAACTCTGGAACACTCGACAACTTCTACACAGAGAAAATCCAGACAACAGAGGAGGACAAACAAAAATCCAAACCTTCCCAAAACAATGAAAGCTGGTCACAAGCTATTGAAGAGTTCAAAAATGAGATGTTGAAGAAGATGGAAGAGATCTGGCAAGAAAATAACAGTTTAAAAGGCAGAATTTCTCAATTGGAAAGTGAGGCAAGTCAACTGAAGACCAGAAATGACCAGATTGAAAAGGAAAACCAAAAGATTATAGCCGAAAACCAGTCCTTAAAGGCTAGAATTGAACAATTAGACGATAATGATCTCTCAAGACAACAAGAACAAATAAAACAAAGTCAAAAGACTGAAAAAATAGAAGGAAACATGAAATATCTCAATGAGAAAGTGAGACCAAGAAAATTGGTCTAGAAGAGACAATTTGAGAATCATTGGTCTCCCTGAAAAGGGAGAAATTAATAGAAATTTGGACTCCATACTAAAAGAAATTATTCAGAAAAATTGCCTTGAAGTTCTACAACAAGAGGGCAATATAGATATTGAAAGGATCCATAGATCACCCTCTATACTCTATCCAGATAAGACAACTCCCAGGAATATAGTAGCCAAATTCAAGAACTTCTGGCAGCCTCCATGCTAAAACACTGCAAAGCTTGGAACATGATATTCAGAAAGGCAAGAGAGCTGGGCCTTCAGCCATGAATCAACTACCCATCGAAACTGACTATATACTTCCAGGGGAAAGTATGGGCATTCAACAAAATTGAAGATTTCCAAGTTTTTGCACAAAAGAGACCAGGACTAAATGGAAAGTTTGATACCCAACCACAAAAATCAAGAGAAACATGAAAAGGTAAATAAGAAACAGAGGGAAAAGAAAGAAAACTCATAATCTTTTAAACTTGACTCTTTAAGGGCTTAAATAAGATCTAATTATCTGTATAACTATGTGGAGAAATGCTATGTATAATTCGCTGTAGTGAACTCTACTCACTATTATAATATTCATTATTATAGCAACCAGAAGAATAATTCATAGGGAGAGGACAGGATACTAAATGGTCTAAGATGACATGAGGGGTGGGAAAGAGGGGGGGAATAGTAGGGGACACCAAAAAATCTGAGTAAATAAGAAAAATAGGATATTCTATTACACACAAAGAGGGCATGGGAAGGGGAGGGGATAAATACTATTATAAGAAGGAGAGGAAGAGAGCATTAAGAGGTAATAACCAAACCTTACTCTCAGTGTAATCAACCCAGAGAGGGAAGAGTAGCTTTATTATCCATTCGGATAAAAAACTCTATCTAACCCTACTGAGAAAGTCAGAAGGGATAAACCAAAAGGGAGCAGGGGAGTGGGGAGGTCAAAAAAGGGAGGGGAGAAGAAGGGGGAGGGAATTCATTAGCCCTTTAAAAAACAAAAAGAGGGATTCAAGGGAGGGGATAAGGGATTCCAGCTCAAAGCAAACCACTGGTTTAAAAGAAAATAGTGTAAGAAGAAGGGGTGGGTCTAAGGGAGGATACAAAAATGTCAGTGAATGCACAATTGATAATTGTAACTCTGAATGTGAATGGGATGAACTCGCTCATAAAACAGAAGCAAATAGCAGAGTGGATCAGAAACCAAAATCCTACCATATGTTGCCTACAAGAAACACATATGAGGCGGGTAGACACACAAGTTTAAGGTTAAGGGCTTGAGCAAAATCTTTTGGGTGTCAAATGAGAAAAAGAAGGCAGGAGTGGCTATTATTATCTCTGACAAAGCCAAAGTAAAAATAGATATGATTAAAAAAAGACAGGGAAGGTGATTACATCCTGATTAAAGGCAGTATAAACAATGAGGAAATAACACTGCTCACTATATATGCACCAAGTGGCATAGCAACCAGATTCATAAAGGAGAAACTGGCAGAGCTCAAGAAGGAAATAGATAGTAAAACCATACTAGTGGGAGATCTAAATATTCCTCTTTCAGATCTAGATAAATCAAACCAAAAAATAAATAAGAAAGAGGTAAGAGAGATGAATGAAGTCCTAGAAAAATTAGATTTAATTGATATGTGGAGAAAAATAAATAGGGACAAAAAGGAATACACCTTCTTTTCAGCTGCACATGGCACATTCACAAAGATTGACCATGTAATAGGGCATAGAATCATTGCAAACAAATGCAAAAGAGCAGAAATAATAAATGTAACCTTCTCAGATCATAATGCAATAAAAATAATAATTAGTAAGGGCACCTGGACAGGCAAATCAAAAACCAATTGGAAATTAAACAATATGATTCTTCAAAACCAATTTGTCAAAGAAGAAATCATAGAAACAATCAACAATTTCATTGAAGAGAATGACAATGATGAGACATCCTACCAAACTCTGTGGGATGCAGCCAAGGCAGTACTCAGGGGGAAATTTATATCCTTGAGTGCATATATTAACAAATTAAGGAAGGCAGAGATTAATGAATTGGGTATGCAACTCAAAAAATTATAAAGCGAGCAAATTAAAAACCCCCAGATGAAAACTAAGTTAGAAATAATAAAAATTAAGGGAGAAATTAATAAAATTGAAAGTAAAAGAACTATTGAATTAATAAATAAGACTAGAAGCTGATATTTTGAAAAAACAGATAAAATAGACAAAGTACTGGTCAATCTAATAAGAAAAAGGAAAGAAGAAAACCAAATTGATAGTATTAAAGATGAAAAGGGAGACCTCACCTCTAAGGAAGGGGAAATTAAGGCCAATTATATGGCAACAAATATAACAATTTAGGAGATATGGATGAATATTTACAAAAAATATAAATTGCCTAGATTAACAGCAGAAGAAATAGAATACCTAAATAATCCCATATCAGAAATAGAAATTGAACAAGCCATCAAAGAACTCCCAAGAAAAAATCACCAGGACCTGATGGATTCACAAGTGAATTCTATCAGACATTCAAAGAGCAACTAATCCTAATACTATACAAATTGTTTGATATGATAAGCAAAGAAGGAGTCCTACCAAATTCCTTTGATGACACAAATATGGTACTGATCCCAAAGCCAGGTAGACCAAAAACAGAGAAAGAAAACTATAGACCAATCTCCCTAATGAACATAGATGCAAAAATCTTAAATAGAATATTAGCAAAGAGATTCCAGCAAGTAATTAAGAAGATCATCCACCATGATCAGGTGGGATTTATACCAGGAATGCAAGGATGGTTCAACATTAGGAAAACCATCCACATAATTGACCATATCAACAGTCTAAGCAACAAAAATCACATGATTATCTCAATAGATGCTGAAAAAGCCTTTGACAAAATACAGCATCCATTCCTATTGAAAACATTGAAAAGTATAGGAATAGAAGGACCTTTCCTAAAAATAATAAACAGTATATACCTAAAACCATCAACAAGCATTATATGCAATGGGGATAAATTAGAAACCTTCCCAATAAGATCAGAAGTAAAACAAGGATGCCCATTATCACCTCTATTATTCAACATAGTACTAGAAACACTAGCAGATTAGAGAAGAAAAAGAAATTGAAGGTATTAAAATAGGCAATGAGGAGACTAAGCTATCACTCTTTGCAGATGATATGATGGTATACTTAAAAAATCCTAGAGAATCAACTAAGAAGCTGGTAGAAATAATCAACAACTTTAGCAAAGTTGCAGGATACAAAATAAATGTACATAAATCATCAGCATTTCTATATGTTTCCAACACATTAGAGCAGCAAGAGATAGAAAGAGAAACACCATTTAAAATCACCCTAGACAATATAAAATACTTGGGAATCTATCTACCAAAACAAACACAGCAATTATAGGAAAACAACTACAAAACACTTTCCAAACAAATAAAACTGAATCTAAACAATTGGAAAGCCATTAATTGTTCATTGGTAGGATGAGCTAACATAATAAAAATGAACATTCTACCAAAATTAATTTACCTATTTAGCGCCATATCTAGCAGACTAACAAAAAACTTCTTTCCTGAATTAGGAAAAATTATAACAAATTTCATTTGGAATAACAAAAGGTCAAGAATATCAAGGGAAATAATGAAAAAAATGTGAAGGAAGGGGGCCTAGCAGTACCAGATATTAAACTATACTATAAAGCAGCAGTCATCAAAACAATATGGTACTGGCTAAGAGACAGAAGGGAGGATCAGTGGAATAGACTTGGGGTTAATGACATCAGCAAGACAGTGTATGATAAACCCAAAGAGCCCAACTTT
>NC_058132.1:526427102-526454347 GCF_016433145.1 Gracilinanus agilis
ATATATATATATATATATATATATATATATATATATATACCCTTTAAGAAATGTTGGTTCAAATTTATCTTTTTGGTTCACTGAAGCAGATTTAATTAAAATCATTCCTAACATATTTTTCTCTTCAGGCTATTTGTTCCTGTTGTTGTTGCTTGTTTAATTAATGAATGCCAAAGTACATGGACAGATTAAACCCTTGTGTTATTCTCCCTCAAGTTATGGAGGTCCACATTTAGCAAAACAGAGTTTAAGTAGCTATGAAGGTATCAGATAATTTATGTGAAGTTCTAAAGACCAGAAAACAACCTTATGTAATTTATGAACCAGAAATATATACTCTAACAGGATAAGTTCAATCTTGGGAACTTCTCATAAATCACTCTTTGACTCATGCTCCCCTGGGAAACTCATAATTTGGCTTGTTTTTCTCATCAGGCCTTCTTCTGGAAATATCAAAATATAGCTTGCGTTTAGGATTCCATAAATGTGTGCAAAAAAGCTTCTTATCAAAATCCAGAGGATCATTTCACACAGAGTTATAAACAAAGAATAAATTCCCAAAGAAAATCTTTGAATAAGCCAAAAATGCAGACATATCAGAGACACTTAAGTCAAAGTTAAAAGAAATCAAAATAGAACAAATATGTTGGGTTCAATGACTTTTTCTATCCCAAAATTTCTTCTTTATATTTTTTAAATAAACTTTCCATTTAAGATGACAATGGGTGGAGCCAAGATGGAGGAGTAAGGAGAGCAGCAGTTTCTTTTCACCAGGAAAATCCTTTCTAACCAAGATTACAATTTTCCACAAAATGAATACAGGAGTAAAAGAACCAAAAAGGAGACAGAATCAAACAACCTTCCAGAAAAGAAAAACCCAAAAGGTATGCTGAAACCATCTGGGGAACTGAGTTGAGAGGGGAGCAGAGGCAGCAGGAGGCATAACAGCAAGTGAAGAGCAAGCCAAGAGCAAACCACAACTCCCTGTCCACCCCCATCTTCTATCACAGGTTCTGAACTTAAGCCCTGGCTAAAAGTCAGACCCTGAGATCCTGCCTGGGCAAATATTAGTCCAAGCTAACTCATACCCCTTGAAATTTCAAACCTGTGGAGAAGTCTGGAGTCCAAGCCCAAGGCAATCTGGGCTGAAGGGGGCTGTTCTGTGTGGGCCCAGAATGAAGTCAGGAATCCCAGTCTAGGCTTGGGATTAGGACATAATCCATAGTTTGGGGTGAGGACACAGTTCTCAGGTGGAGCTCCCCAAGATCTTTTTGCCCAAAACCAAAGATGGAACTCCAGGACAGGGCAATATAGTGTGCTTGATTGAATCAAGAACACCTTGATACCAAAAGCTTTAGCTTACACCTGGGAATGGAATTTGATCAGCCCCTGACCTGATCAAATTCAGGCTAAGATAAAAAGCATATACCCAAGCCTGAGGAAAGTCTTTAAGCTATCAATATCTCAAGGGTCAATTGAATCAGCAGGGGGAGGGGCTCTCAGGGCTCTCAGCCCTCAGACCATCTGGTAAACTAGTAACAACCCAGAAAATAAGCTGAAAATAGCATTAAGGAAGGACTGAAGTTTAAGGGGGTACCCCAATTTCCCAGAAAACAGAGTCTACTTAGATAGAAAAATGAGCAAACGACAAAAAAGCACCTAACTCTAAAGAATTTTTGTGGCTACAAAAAGCAAGATACAGACATAGAAGGGGACAACAAAAGCAAAGGAAACACACACAAAGACCAAAAGAAAAAATATGGATTGGACACAGAGTCTGGAAGAGCTAAAAAAAAGACTTTAAAAACCAATTAAGAGAAGCAGAGGAAAAGTGGGGAAGAGAAATGAAAGAGATGCAAGAAGAAATGAAAGCGATGCAAAAAGAAATGGGCCAATTGAAAAAGGAGAACCAAAAACTGACAGAGGAAAGCCAGGTCTTAAAAATCAGAATTGACCACCTAGAAACTAATGATTTTATGGGTAATTAAGAAACAATAAAGCGAATCAAAGAAATGAAAAAAACAGAGGAAAACATAAAACATCTTATTGAAAGAACAATTGATCTAGAATATAGATCTAGGAAAGACAATTTGAGAATCATTGGTTTACTTGAAAGCCATGATGAAGAAAAAACCTGGACACATGTTACAAGAAATTATGAAAGATAACTTCCCAGAGATCCTTGAACAAGAAAATAAAATTGAAATTAAAAGAATTCACAGATGGTCTCCAGAAAGAAATCCTCAGTTGACAACCTCCAGGAATGTCATAGCTAAATTCAAGAGCCACCAAGCCAAGAAAAAAAATACTTCAAGCAGCCAGAGAGAAATCATTCAAATATCATTGGGCTGCAATCAGGATCACCCAGGACCTAGTGGCTTCTACATTAAAGGATTGAAAGGCATGGTATATGATATTCAGGAGGAAAAAGATTTGGGTTTACAACCCAGAGTCACCTATCTAGAAAAACTGAGTATATTCTTTCAGGGGGGAAAATGGTCATTCAATAAGATAGAAGATTTCCAAGCATTCCTGAGAAATAAGTCAGAACTAAACAAAAAATTTGAAGTCCAAACACAAGACACAAGAGAAGCCCAGAAAGGTAAATAAAAAAGAGAAAATTTAAGGGATTCATTAAGGTTAAAATGTTTATATGTCTACATGGAAAGAAGATTTCTGTAATTCTCAAAAATTACTTTTCAGAGTAGAGAAGATAGAAGGAATTTACTCAGAAAGAGGATGTAGAAGTAAATTGTTTATGATAATATTCAATGATATGATGTATATGCAAATATGATGATGTGGAATGATACGTATGTATGATATGTATACATATGAATGACATGTTAAAAATCAATCAAGGGCTGGTTGCTCTGAAAGAAAAGGGAAGGGAGAGATAGAATGGGGTAAATTATATAACATAAAGAGGCAAGAAAAATCAATACAGAGAGGTGAGGATAAGGTTGGTGATGAGCAATGCTTAAACTTTACTCTCATTGTAACTGGTTCAGAGAGGGAAAAACAAGAATACTTAGTGGAGTACAGAATTCTATCACCCTACAGAGAAGTAGAAGGGGAACAAGACTAGTAATTGAAAGGAGAGGAGAAGGGGGGTGACAAAAAGCAAAATTCTGGTGAGGAGGAACAGAGTGAAAGAGAATAGAGCAGGATCAAAGGGGATGATACAATGGAGGGCAATACACAGTTAGTAATCATAACACTAAATTTGAATGGCATGAACTTACCCATTAAACAGAAGCAAATAGCAGAGTGGATTAAAAACCAGGATCCTACTATATGTTGTTTACAAGAAAAGCATTTGAGGCAGAGTGACAGACAAATATTCAAGGTAAAAGGCTGGAGCAGAATTTATTATGCATCATCTAAAATAAAAAAAAAAAAAGCAGGAGTAGCAATCATTATACCAGACAAAACCAAAGTAGAAATTGATCTGACTAAAAGAGATAAGGAAGGAAATTACATTTTACTAAAAGGTACTATAAATAATGAAGTAATATCATTACTAAACATTTATGCCCCAAATGATATAGCATCTAGATTTCTAAAGGAAAAATTAAAGGAGCTCAAGGAGGAAATAGATAGCAATATCATACTAGTGGGGGACTTCAACCTTCCCCTTTCAGAACTAAATAAATTGGGTCAAAAAATAAATAAGAAAGAAGTAAGGGAAGTAAATGAAATGCTAGAAAAATTAGAGTTAATAGATATCTGGAGAAAACTGAACAGGGATAAAAAGGAATATACCTTCTCATCAGTACATGGTATATATACAAAGACTGGCCATATACTAGGGCATAGAAATATTATAAACAAATGAAGAAAAGCAGAAATAATAAATGCCACTTTTTCAGATTATAATACAATAAAAAGTATATTTAAGAAGAGTCCATGGAAAGGCAAATTTAAAATTTATTGGAAGCTAAATAATCTAATTCTCCAAAAACTGGTGAGTCAAAGAAGAAATCATAGAAACATTTATGGACTTCATTAAAAAGAATGATAATGAGGAGACATCATATCAAAACCTATGGGATATAGTCAAAGCAGTACTCAAGGGTATAAGGGTTAAATTAGGAGTTTGAAAAAATAACGGAGCAGCTTTTAATAATTTTTGTTTTAATGAAAGTATAGTAAAGGAGGGAAATATAAGAAAAAGGTAGAGAGAGAAATTGCCTAACTAGCTACCTATAACTACAAATAACTCTCTATATCTGCCTATAACTGCCTATAGCTGCCATTATAAAAAAGTCCAACTGATCAATAACAACCACCCCACAAAGTTCCAACCCAATCCAGCCCAATCTAAGACCAACCCCAATCAAGTGTGTCCCAAAATCAGCCCCAATCAAGTCTCCCCCTCAGTCCTCATGCTGGCCTTTTATTTATTCTTCTCCACATCATTTCCTGTCTCTCTGGTTTCTACTTCCTTTTGTTGTGGGCTGGTATATCTTTACACATCTCTATGGGTAAAAGAACCTACAGGTACCCTATTAAATTAGAACAGGAATAAAGAATTCCCTTTTACAATCCCCTCTGTGATTCTTTGGGAGACGAGTTTCCCCAATCAATCATTTAAACATAACTGACTTATACTTATAAAGAACTTCTAGCTAAAGGTGCTAGAAAAGAAAACAAAACTAAATCAATGATAGATAGACAATTGACAAAAAGCCAATTGGGGGCAATCCCCTTAAGCATAGGAATCCACATTCATCAATTGCATTCAACCCCTTTCAGTTCAATCAATACATTCCACAGTTCATTCTTGATCTTCTGATGCAGTGTAGGTTTCTTTATGGTGTTCTCTTAAAACAGTTCATTTTGTTTTGATTCGGTGAGTTAGTGAGTTTCTTTTCCTGAAATTCCTCAAAAAATTTTAAATCTTGGATTTTATGTAATACAATCCCCAAATTACAAATAATTACAAATTACAATTACAATTATAGGGGAAATTTTATATCACTGAATGTCTATACAAACAAAATAGAAAGAAAAGAGATCAATGAATTGGGGTTGCAACTTATTTTAAAAAAAGGTAAAAACTATATTTAAAATCCTAAAAATTAAAGGAGAAATGAGACTAGAAGGTAATACTTTGAAAAAAACAAAATAGATAAAGCACTGGTTAATCTAATAAAAAAAGAAGAGAATCAATAATACTATCAAAGATGAAAAGGGTAATCTCACCTCTAATAATGAAGAAATTAAGGTAATTATTAAGAACTATTTTGCTCAATTATATGGCAAAAAATACAACAATCTAGGTGAAATGGGTGAATATTTACAAAAATATAAATTACCTAGATTAACAAAAGAGGAAATAGAATACTTAAATCATCCCATCTCAGAAAAAGAAATTGAACAAGCCATCAAGGAACTTCCTAAGAAAAAATCTCTAGGACCAGATGGATTCACAAATGAATTCTATGAAACATTTAAAGAACAACTAGTCCCAATACTATACAAATTATTTGACAAAATAAGCAAAGAAGGAGTTTTACCAAATTCCTTTTATAACACAAATATGGTACTATTTTCAAAGCCAGGCAGACCAAAATAAGAGAAAAAAACTACAGATCAGTCTCTTTAATGAATGTAGATGCAAAAATCTTAAATAGAATCCTAGCAAAAAGCACCCATCAAGTTATCATGAAGATTATTCACTATGATCAGGGGGAATTTATACCAGAAATGCAAAGATGGTTTAATATTAGGAAAACCATCCACATAATTGGCAATATCAATAATCAAACGAACAGAAATCATATGATTATCTCAATAGATGCATAAAAATACCTTTGGCAAAATTCAACACCCATTCCTTTTGAAAATACTAGAAAGTATAGGAATAGAAGGGTCATTCCTCAAAATAATAAACAATATATACTTAAAACCATCAGCAAGTATCATCTGCAATAGGAACAAGTTAAAAGCCTTCCCAATAAGATGAGGAGTGAAGCAAGGATACTTATCACCTCTATTATTTAATATTGTTCTAGAAATAATAGCAATAGCAATTAGAGAAGAAAAAGAAATTGAAGAGATTAAAGTAGGCAAAGAAGAAACTAAACTATCACTCTTTGCAGATGATATGATGGTATAGTTAAAGAATCCCAGAAAATCAACTTAAAGGGTAGTGAAAATAATTAACAACTTTAGCAAAGTTGCAGGGTGCATGAGAAACTCATACAAATTATCAGCATTTCTACATATTTCCAACCAAATTCAGCAGAAAGAGTTAGAAAGAGAAATTCCATTTAAAATCACTCTAGACAATATAAAATATTTGGATATCTATCTGCCAAGACAAACTCAGGAATTATATGAACACAAAAACATTAATTGTAATGGAAAGGACAAGCTAATATAATGAAAATGACAATCCTACCTAAACTAATTTACTTATTCAGTTCCATGCCTATCAAACTACAAAAAAACTTTGTTACAGAATTAGAATAAATTATAACAAAGTTCATCTGGAAGAATAAAAGATCAAGGATATCAAGAGAAATAATGAAATTATTAGGAGAATGAATGCTATCCACATTCAGAGAAAGAACTGTGGGAGTTGTAAGAGTTTAAATTTAGGTTTTATGCTAAACATGAGAATTCTAAAGGAATATTGTGGTCACTGATTTAAAAACATTATAACTTAAGTCAAAATAACTTTTAGCAGCTTTATTTACAAAGAGGTAGAAAGAGTGAAATTGGAAAAATATAAGAAGAAGGTAGAGAATTGTCTAGCCTACCACCCTAAGTGCTGCTCCTGTGTCCCACTCAGCCCCAGAGGGGCTCTATAATCTTCAACCAGAGTTCCACCAACACAGCCTCCGAAAGCCAACGCAGGAATCTCTGGAACAAATCTCTCCAAAAGCCAGGAAAGGAATGCCTCTAAACCATGCCAGTCTGTTCTTTTTATGCTCCTATTTTCCACATCACTTCCTGTCACTTCCTGTCATTCCTCCTTCTTCACAGAAAACAATGGCAGTCTTTCAATTTGCCTAAGGGGGCAGGGAAGTAACCTTTGGAGGTGTGAGCGTACTCTAGTAAGTGACTCTTGAACTCTCTTAGTGTTAAATAGGAATTCTTTAAGTTCTTTATTTGATTAGCTAAAAATAGGCAAGGGGAGAGTTAATTCTATCTTCACAGAGTAGAAACACATAAGAAAAACATATGATTGATCACACAGCTCAATATGAATACGATTAGGATTTTGATGTTAAAAGATCACTCTATTGCAAATATGAATAACATAGAAATAGATTTTGAACAATGATACATGTATAACCCAGTAGTACTGCTTGTCAGCTCTGGGATGGGGGAGGGGAGAGAAGGGAATTATGAATCATGTAACCATGGAAAAATATTCTAAGTAAATTTTTAAAAAGAATGACAATGAGTTTTATAAGCTGAGAAATGAGAAATTACTTTCTTCCAAAAATGCAATACTTTCAGGAATATTTTAATGATATGATCCCAAATCAGTTTTAAATACACAATACTATGCATTATGCCTACTATAATGGGGAATAACTAGGGAAGTTAACTAAATATTATCTGTGGGCTCACAATGGGGTGTGAGGGAGACAGGAAAGACAAAAGGCAGGATCAACCAAGGTAGGGAGACCTGGTTTAACTACTAAGGAGATATCAGTTAACAGAAATGGCAGTTAGGCCCTAACAGTCACTCTGCACCTTCTAGGTAAGGGGACTATGAAGACTAGCAGGCAAAAGGCAAGAGTTTATAACAATTTTAATTAAGGAAACAGTAGTAAAGGATGGAAATAGGAGTTTCTACACTCTGAGACTAAGGGCAAACCACAGGGACAGGGGAGGGACTTAACTACTCTCATCTAAGACCTATGCCAGGCAGGGACCAGAGAATACCAGGACTGGAGTGGGAATCCTCACAGCAGAGTCCAGAGATGTTATCAGGATGCCAGGAGCCAACTCCTCCAGAACTGATGATCCAAAGTAGTCCAGTAGGGAGAGGAAGTCTGCAAGCTGTCCACCAGATCGCAGGTCACTTCCCTACTCAGTGCTATCTTTCAGGATTGATGTCCTCTGCTTTCAACCTTCACCACTCTCCAAGATCCCAGGGAATCAGGGTACAACTCCACTAGCTCTGAGGTCTTCCAGGGTCAGTTACAGCTTGTCCCAACCACCATGGAGTCTGTCTCAGAGAGCAAGCCACACTTCCTGCTTCCCCATTCCAATTGGAATTCTCCAGCCCTTCCCATTAAGTCTCCTTACTAATAACTAGATAATCTTCCTCACAACACTATATCACAGATTAAAGAGATATTTTGTCATGAATTTATGTTTATAACTTTATTTACTAAGGAACCAAGCATTGCCAATAGTATTCTATGTCACAAAGTCCTACCACATTAAAATATCCAATATATAAAACACAGAATTTTTTGGTAATTAAAAGGCTTACATTTTCTGAGTTTAGACCACTGATATAATAAGTCATTTATTTTATTTTATTATCATTATTTATAACATATATTGCATATTAAAATAAAAATATAAAATATTATTATATTATTTTATTCAGTGTCTTTACTAAAATATTATAAACCCATTTTATAAATCTAATGGCTTCTTGGAAACAGACCTCTGCAAGGAAAAGGAGTTTATGAACTCCTGAGATAATGTAGTTTGGTGTCTCAAATAGTCCTCTTCTCAGCCTAGAAAGACATGGAATTCATTGCAGAGTTTGGACAGCATTATGACAGTTCCAAAAGCTTAAACGAGTCTGCAATTACAATAAATAGGGAGGTGCATAACAACAGTGGAAGGATGCTATGCATGAGGACTGACAGTTAAAGGGTTGTCGAGCAGCTGGAACTTTTTTTCTTTGTTTGTGGCTCTGCTTTTTGAGAGAATCCAGCTGGAGTTTACCTGGAAAGACTGTTAGAACAACTGTGAAATTGCTCCACTCATGACTGCTCCTTCTGTTTACTCTTGTTTTCCCATTTTAAAAAATTTCTTACTGACTGTATTGAGAGTATATGTTGCTTTTAGATGACAATGCTTTTCTCTACATAAAGACATGGTGTTCCTAATTGTGTTTTGAGTACATTTTTATATATAGATAGTATGAATGAGGGAAGCTAGTAGATATTTGAAAATATATAATATATGTAATAATAAATGTAATAGCAGATTAAATATTTTCATCTTTGGCCTGATTACTAGAAGTTATTCTGGCTAAGAGATTCTGAATTTTTATCATTTTTATTAATGGTCTATTCCTTAAGTTCTCTAACTTTGCAGAGAAAAGCATATATATGGGTTTGTATAAAATCTTTCCCAAGCTAGAAATAATAGCTAATCTTACATCCCAGTTAGGATTTAATTTAATTAATTGCATGGACCAACGTGTATTCCTGATGCTATAATTAAGAAAATGGGGTCTTGGTTATCTAAGTTCCAAAATACAGATGGTGAGAAATGTCTTCAGGATGTTATTCTAGATTTCTTTTCAGTCTGACCAGTTATGTGGCTAAGAGGTAGCAAAGATAACAGTCTTCTATTGAGTGTTCTTCTTGTCTTTAGAAAGAACTTTTTATGTGCAAAGCAGTTAACAATGGCATAATCTTTCCAGTGTGTCAACCACAAATCTGAAAATTCTTCAAGATTTATCCTTTTACCTGAATCTACCCAAAGTATACTAGCCCCAGCGCTCCAATCAGCAGACAGAATTCTCAGCTCTCCTCTGCATTTCTTCTTTTTTCCTGATCCTATAAATATAGTTAGAGTCTTAAAGAGCCGTGTGAAGAAGGGACTGTTCTTTTCACCATTAAAAAGATTAAGAACAAGGTTTATTCCCTTGGGTGATTTAACAACCCTTGTTGCAATGGCCCCATTCTGTATAACCAAGAAATTTTTACAAATATCCCTTAATCCATTTATTGCCCCCTTAATCTACTGAAATAAATTTTGTCTGTGAAATGGCAAACATCCAGGAAGTTGTTCAACATGAGATGGAAAAGTCCAATTACTTATGTGGATTATAAATTTTTACCAGCAAGCACTATAGGGTTTTATACTTTTCACTGAGAGAAGCAGTGTAAGAAAAGGCATTGTGAAGTAATTTAACAAACTTGTTATTAAAATCACTTTTTAAAACCTATTTTAGATAAAGTGGTTAAAGCCAATTGTGTAGTGATATTATAGATTCTCATCACTTGCTTCTAGTGGATTTTTTAGCTCATTTTGTAAACTAGTTTGTGAAATTATTAATAGGAAAAGGAGATGAAATTCTTTCTGTACTTTATTAAGCATTTGTTTTGTCCTCTGAACTAGAGAAGATGCAGATTTTAGATAAAACATGATCTTTATCTTCATAATACGAATAGAGACAATGACCAGAACTGGGCCTCTGAGCTCATTAATATTAAATACATTAAGTTAAAGTACCTTATTTATAAATAAATTAATTGATTAAATAAATATATAAATTAATTAATTTTTTAAAATTATTAAATTAAACAATTCCCTGATGAGAAAATTCCCACTACAAAATCAGGTCAGCACCTTCTCTGCAATTTAGAGTCTTAGAGAATTGCCTCAATTACCGAGAAGTTAAGTGACTTACCTAGAGTCAAAGAACCAGTATCTGTCAGAGATGAGACTTGGATTCAAGTCTTCCAGACTTTAAGGCAATATTTCACTCTATTACACCATGCTGCTACTTCTTCTCTTTACCTTTTAATATTGGCAAAGCAGTTTATTTGCTCTATCTCATTTAAGTCTCAAAACAACTCTGTTAGGTAACTTAATTAAGATATTGTTAATCTCATTTTAAAGATGAAGAAATTGGGATTCAGAACAATTAAGTTATTTGCCCATAGCTCCAGGTATAATTAGTTGTGGAGCCAAGATTTGAACTCCAAACTTTTTTTACTTCAAATAGTATTATACAATAAATATATTAGAGAATAATAAAAAGAGGGCAAAACAATGTGAGGTCCAAGAGGGGAAAAGGGTGAAGGAAGATTTTTGTCTTCACCACAATACTAGTCCCCAAACTTTGTAAATAGAAAATGAATAAATATTTGTTGAATTGATAAATGAAACCTACAAAATGCATTTAATAATCAATAAACCTTTAAAAACACCTGTTTTATATCAAATGCTGGAGACACAAGAATAAAAAGGGAAAGAGTTCTTATCTCAAGGACCTTATATTTTATCAGGGATAAAGATCCTTTGGAGTTTGTTAAGTAGTCAAGGGACATCAGTAGACCTTCACTTAAATAGACTCTTTGGAAACTGGCTGGAGATAGATTGGGAGTAGATGAATGGATAAGCGAGACCAATCAGGAGTCCATTATCATATCTCATTAAGGAGGTAATAAGAGTCTCAGGAGAGAGTGAGGTTGTATGAGAAAAGAGGACTTAATTGCGAGAGATATTGTTGAAGTGGAAATGGCAAGGTTTGGTATATGATTAGGTAAGGGAGAGTAGAGGAAGGAGTTGAAAATAATGACAATGTTACAAACTTGAGAGATCAAAAGAATGGTTGTTCCTTTGAGAGAAGTGGAAAAATTAAGTAGAATGAAACATTAGACAATAATGAGTTCTGATTAGGACAAGTTGAGTTTGTCATTTCTCCAGGGCATCCAATTTGAAATGTTCCATTTTTATTTGGAATGTGGGACCAACTGCCAAATTTCAACTGAACATTTCAAAATGTTCAGGAGAAAGGTTGACATTGGTTATATTGATCTGATAATTAAGCCTATGCTTTAATTGATGTTGAAGAGAGTTTGTAGAGAGAAAGAAGAGGACCTGAATCATTGCTTTTAGATGTTCCCGTAATTAAGAGATATGGTATAGATGATGAAATAGCAAAGGAGAAGGACAAATCAGACAGGGAAGAGAACCACAAGAAACTATTGTCACAAAAACCTAGAAAAGAGAGAATATCTAGGAGAGGTCAATCAACAGTTTCTACGGCAGCAGAGAAATCAGAAAGAATCAGGCAACGCTAAGATTAAAATTATCTGGAGAGTGTACCTTAATTAATAATTATTAATTAAATAATTAAAAGAGCAGGTTGGAGAAAGTAAAGGCCTCTTACTTTGTATGGCTGACCATTCCCTTACCAAACCTTCTCCAGGCTCCAGAGCCATTCCCAAGAATGCTATCTTGCTCTGAGAATCCCCTGGAATTCTGGGTGAGGCTGACCCTGTATTTTGCAGGGATTCCATGCTGCCATCCTTTACATAACACTAGCCAAAGAGACCTTTTCCTTTCTGGACCCAAACTTATATTTTCTGTGATATCACTTTTATCAGTTCCTCTGATTTGACAGACTCCACCTTAATCTAGATCTCAGGCTGGCCTTCCAGATGCCAAGAATCATGTGGGACAAGAGGCAAGGATTCCTTTTATCGTAAGTAGTTTGTTGACATGTATCAGCCTTCCTTCTTAATTCAGTCAAAGGTAGGGTTTAGAGAATGGGCTATTTACAAACTCAATATGAAACTTTCCCTTTAAAATCCAAGGCTGGTCTTAGGGTACCATCAGAAAGAAAAGGGGTGCAGTCTAGTGTTAAATTCTCATAGCAGAGAAAAGGCCATCAGATTTGTCCATTAAGAGATTGTTGATAACGTTAGAGAATGTAATTTTAGTTGAGTGTTAAGGTCAAAAATCACACCATAAAGGGTTGAGGAGTGAGAGTAAAGAGTGGAAAATGGAGATAATGAATGCAGATAGCTTTTTCTAGGAGTTTTGTTGAGAAAGTGAAGAAAAATGTAGCGTGATAGACTGAGGGGATAGTAGAGTCTAGTTAAGGATTTTTAAGGAAGAGGAGAGTTTGGTATGTCTAAAGGCAGTTGAGAAGGAATCAACAGACAGGAAAAGATTAAGATAAAAGATGGTAAATCTTCTGCATAAGTCCAGAAGGATAGGATCAAGGGTACATATTAGAGGGGTTTGTCTTGGAAAGGAAGAGCCACCTCATTATCAGAGTCTGGAGGAAAGGAAGAGAGAGTAAGAGATGATAGCAAAAGATGATGAAGAAATTAAGTAACCCTCAACTGTCTCAGTAAAGTAAGAATCTTCAAATGGGGTTAATGAACTGAAAAAGTACTAAGAGGTAAAATTATGTCATCATGTTATCAAAGAATAGGTTTAAAAAGGCTAAGGCAGAGAGAGAAATGGAATGAAAAGTTAACCAGAGGAATGACCTCTTCACATAAACAAAATATACATCAATTTTGTGGAATTATAAATAAATTCAATTTTATGTAATCAATATTTGTTTAATAAGAGTTTTCTTTATTTTCCCATGCCACTATTGACTGCCTGAGATTATATGCTTCAGATTATATGCTTCAAGGGGGTAAGTACACCACCACAAGTGGCAGAAAAGGAAGAAGCAGAACATCCCAGGCCAAGTTCAAACAATGATTTTAAAAGTACACCACAGTTTCATACTGGGAGCTAATAAGGCAAAGTAAAAGAAGCTTTGCTCCCTGATTGGTGCACACACACACACACACACACAGAGAGAGAGAGAGAGAGAGAGAGAGAGAGAGAGAGAGAGAGAGAGAGAGAGAGAGAAATTGCCTCAAAACAAAGGAAAACTGGAGGAACATGTCTCACTGGAGTAAGAAGAGAGAGAAGCTCAGGCAACATAGCATTCACCAGAACCAGTAGATCTTAGAACAGCCCAATATGCTGGGACTCTGCTAGTGGCAACAAAGGTACGGAATGGGTAGAAACCCAGTCCAAGCCACCCTACACAGGTATGGAAGGCAGAAAAGGCAGGAAATCTCACAGTCCCACATGACAGTGGAGAGCCTGAGGCAGCAAAGCCCAAAGCACAGGACCTGCCTAGCATGAGTCACTTGTCAGGGGTAGAGAAGCAGCAGAGCCAGGACCAGCTCAGCCCATGAAACAACAGGGGAATGGCTACCACAAAGTAGCACACCTCTCAGGAGTAAGCCAGCATGGCCAGCATCTTGACAGAAACACTGTGAGAAACAAAGGTAGCTGGGCCTACTTCAGTTATCAGAGAAGAGTACTCTGCAAGGTTGGAGCAGTGGGCCATTTACCCTAGAAACAGAGAAGTATCTCAACAGATATATAAGGAGAACAGAAGGGAAAAAAAACTAAAAAAATGAGCAAAGACAAAACCCTCAAAACAACCATGACCGTAGAAAGTTAATTTAGTGACAGGGCAGACCAGTATACAAACTCAGAAGAGGGCAACAATGCCTAAAAGGAAAAATGGGAAGCCTCAAAGTAAAGTATGAAAGGATGTCAGGTCCCCAAAGAATCCCTGGAAGAACTTGAAAAGAAGTAAAAGAAAAATGAGAATTGACACAAAAACTCAATAGCTAAGGGAAAATTCACTGAAGAAATCAACTCTCTAAAATTAGAATTAAAACTAGAATTAGACCTAAAGGCAGGTGAGGCAAAAAAATTGAAGAAAACAACTCCTTAAGGAATAGGATGGACCAAATGGAAATGGAGACAAAAACAAACAAACAAACAAAAAACCAAGAACCCAAACCACATTGAAAAAAAAAATCTTCTTAAAGAGTAGAATTGGAAATGGAAAAGGAGACACAAAAGCTCAAGGAAGAAAATAACTTCCTAAAAATTAGTATTGGACAAATAGAAGCTAATGAAACTGTAAGACATCAGGAAACAATAAGATGATTTTTTTCTAAAAATGAAAAAAGAAAAGAAAATCTAAAATACCTCACTGGGAAAATGACTGATCTAGAAAATAGATCCAGGAGAAATAATCTAAGAACCATCAAAATTCCTAAAGCAACACTCAAAAAAAAGATCCTGGACACCATATTATAAGAAATAATCAGGGAAAACTGCCCTAATATCCTCAAACAGGAGTGAAAATAGAAATTGAGAGAATTCACCAAAAACATCCTAGAAGAGAGCCCCACAATAAAGTACCCCAGGACTAATTATAACCAAATTGCAGAACTCCTAGGCTAAGGGAAAAGGAATACAAGAAGCCAGAAGGAAACACTTGAAATATTGTGGAATCGCATAGGATTACATAGGATATAGCATCTTCTACATTAAAGGACCAAAACACATAGAATATGAAATTCCAAAAGGCAAAGGACCTAGGACTACAACCTAGGATTATATACCGAGCATAACTGAGCATAACCAAGGGAAGAAATTGGCATTCAATGAAAGAGAGGAATTTCAGCCTTTCCTGACCCAAAAACCAAAGCTAAAAGAAAAATTTGATGAGCAAATTCAACACTCAAGAAAAGAATAAAAAAAGTAAAATGAAAACTTAAGGGTTTCAATAAGGTTGAATTGTATACATTCAAACCTAGATACGTAATATTTGAAATAATTAAATATATATGATACTTGAGAAAAGTAAAACACTTAAAGTATGCAAGATACCTAACATACCTAAGACACTTAAGAATTATATCATCATCAGAGCAAAGAAAAGGAGTACACACAGAAAGAAGAAAGGAAGTTAAATAAGATGGGCTGATACCCCCTTCACCCAAAAAAAGAGAATTAGGAAGGAGGAACACATGGGGTGAAAAGAAGGAATAGATAGAAGGGGATAAAAGGCACATAAGAGGTAAATACAGTAAAGAAGAAAATGGGGGGTGGCTATGCTTGAACCTTCATATCATATAACATCATATAACTCCCACATTCTGCCAGTTATAGAAACCTACATTACCCTATAGCATTGATGGCAAATCTATGGCATGGATGGCAAAGATGTCACACAGAGCTCTCTCTATGGGCACTCAGTAACCCACCCTCTTGCCCCCACCAGAGTTTGTTACTAGAAAGGCAAAGAGACTTGGGCAGAGCTGTTCCCTTCTCTCTCTCCACAGTACCTGATGACATTTTTTCATATCACCACCCCTCTGCCCAGCAGCCCAATGGGAGCACTTTCTCTCTCCCCTGTGTGGGGTAAGGAGGGGGGCAGGGCATACCCAGCATGTAGTGGGGAGGGACATGACAAATGGTCTCTGGGAGTGGTGGGTATTTTTATGGAATAAGACCAAAATGCTGATATTAGGAGGGATAGAGGGGATAGCTGAGGTAAGGGAATGAATGGGTAGTATATAGGAAGGTAAGGGAATGAATGGGAGTATATAGGAGGGGCTGCTCAAACAGGCTAGTCACTGAGGCTAGAGACAGAGGGTACTGTGAGGAAAATAGGCTGAATCCTTCAGGTAGGGAAAGGGTTTCTCTTGTTAATTTCTAAAGTCTCTTGAGGGAGGAGTCAAGAAGGCTCCTTCCTGTCAGTGAAAATGAATATCTGCAGAAAGTCTCGGCTGGGTACTTCCTGCCCAAGATGGATGCCTAGGTTTTCCTCAAAAAATAAAAGGAAAGTAATTTCTTCCTCTTTAACCTTTGCCTTAGTATTCAATACAATGATTCACCAGAGCCTTTTGGGTAGATACAAAAGGGATTTATTGATGCCAGGGTTATAGGCTGAGGGAAAGAGGTTTTTAAGAGTTTTGTAACTGCTGCTAGAGAGAAAGCTGTTGCTGGGGATAGGGTAACAGGAGAGAGGGTCAGACTGAGAGAGGCCAGCTCTCCCAGTCAGGAAGGTTTCATTGCCATGAAGTAAAAGTATTTATCAGATCACTAAATAAGGGGGTGGCTTGATTTAGGATTGTCTTTCTTGCCTACAGAAGCTAAACCCACGATGTCCAATCACCAAACCACCCTTCCTCCCAGGGCCCAATGAGGAAATTCAGGGAAATAGCAGGATGTAAAATGGAGAGATCAGGGAGAGGTCAAGAGAAATCAGGCTAGGTCCAAATGCCCCCAAAGACAAAAGGCACAGGCCAAGGCAAAAGCCAAAAGCCAAAAGCCAAAAGCCCCAAAGCCAACAGGCCAAAGCCCCTCAGTTGGAACATCAGGAATATTTATAGTATCAGGCTATAGTATCTGTCTTTCTGTGAACATTCTAAAACTTCTAACTGCCAGAGCTGCTACAGTTGATTTACAAAATCAAAAGCTTCTCCTGCAACCCTGCATTACAGTATGGCACTTAGTCTGGGAGGATGGGGGGTGGGGATAGGGCCCAGTACTCCATCTCTAAAAGGTTCACATCACTGCCCCATAGGGAAGTAGGAGGGCAAGGAGAATAAGGGAGGGAGAGATGAACAAAAAGGAGGGTGAACTAGAGGAGGAAGCTGTCAAAATCAAAACATCTTTGAACAGGGAGAGGCTAAAAGGAGAAAGAGAGAAGAATAAATAGGAATATAAGATGAGGAAAACACAATTAGTAATCATAACTGAAAATATGAATGGGATGAACTCACCTATAAAATGGAAAAGGATGGCAGAGAAGATTAAAAACCAGAATCCCACAATATGCTGTCCACAAGAAACAGATTTAAAATAGGGAATTAACACAAAGTAAATTAGGAGGCTGGAGCAGAATCTACTATGCCTCAGCTAACATTTTATGAAAAAATAAATAAAATAGATAAGTCACTGTTTAACTTGGTTTAAAAAAGAAAGAAGAAAACCAAATTTCTAGTATCAAAAAATTAAAAGATGAAATCACAACCAATGAAGAATAAATAATACAAAAATATAAACTACCCAGATTAAGGAAAAGAAAGAATAGAATACTTAAAGAACCTCATCACAAAAAAATAAATTGAACAAACTATCAGAGAATGGCCTAAGAAAAAGTCCCAGGGCCAGATGGTTCCACAAGTGAATTCTACTAAATATTCAAACAACTAACTCCAAGGCTACAAAAACTTTTTAGAAAAATATAGGAAAAGGGAATCTTTCTAAACCTTTCGTATGACACAAATATCCTATCGATAACCTAAATCAGGAAGAGATAAAACAGAGAAAGGAAACTATAGACCACTCTCCCTAATGAACATTGAAGCAAAATTTTTTAATGAAATATGAGCAAGGAGATTAAAACATTATATCACAAGAATCATATACCACAATCAGATGCATTTTATACTAGAAATGCATGGGTGGTTCAATATTAGGAAAACCATCTGCACAATTGACCATATCAATAACAAAACCAACAGAACCACATGGCAATCTCAGGAGATGCAGAAAAAACATCTGACAAAAAGCAACATTCATTCTTTATAAAAATATTAGAAAACATTGGAATAAATGGAACCTTCCTTAAAGTGATAAATGGCATCTATCTAATACAATCATCAAGAATTATCTTTAATGAGGATAAACTAAAACTTTTCACAATGAGGTCAGGGGTAAAGCATAGATGCTCATATCACCATGTTATTTAATATTGGACTAGAAATGCTAGCTATAGCAATTAGAGCAAAAAAAAATGAAGGAGGCAAAATAGGCAATGCAGAAACAAAGTTATCACTCTCTGCAAATGATATGATGATATACCTGGATAACTCCAGATAATCAACTAAAAAACAAATAGAAATAATTAACAACTTCAGCAGAATATAAAATAAACCCACATAAATCATCAGCATTTCTATTTACCACCAACAAAATCCAACAAGAGACAGAAAAAGAAATTCCATTCAAAATAACTCTAGACAACATAAAATACCTGAGGATATACCTATCAAAACAAACCCTACAACTACCTGAACATAATTACAAAAAACTCTTCACACAAATAAAATCAGACCTAAACAATTGGAAAAGCATTAATTCCTTATCGATAGGCTAAGCCAACATAGTGAAAATGAAAATCCTACCTAAATTAATTTACCTATTCAGTGCCATAGCAATCAAACTACCCAAAAATATTTCATAGAATTAGGAAAAATGAAAACCAAGTTCATTTGGAAGAACAAAAGGCCAAGAATATTGGAAGATTTAATAAAAAACAATATGGAAGAATGAGGCCTAGCTGTACCAGGTCTCAAGCTATACCATAAAATGGTTATCATCTAACCAATCTGGTACTGGCTAAGAAATAGAGTGGAGGATCAATGTAATAGATTAGGCAATCAACACATGGCAGTTAATGTCCATAGCAACTTAGTGTTCAACAAACCCGAAGATCCAAGCTTTCAGGGAGGGAAAGAATTAACTATTTGGCAAAAACTTCTGGGAAAACTTAGAGAACGGATGGACAATTTCTAGTATACAGTTGTAAAGGAATACTCTGCACAATAAGGAACAATGAACAGGATGAGTTCAGAAAAATCTGGAAAAACTTATATGAACTGATGCAAAGTGAAGCACACAGAATCAGGAGAACAATATATACAGTAACAAATATATATATAATAATGAAATGTTAAGGACTAAACCATTTTCAGCAAAGCAAATCTCCAAGATAACCATATTTGTGATGAAAATACTATTTATAACTAAAGAAGGAACTGTTGGGGTCTAAGTGCAGTTGAAAACATGCCATCTTCCACCATATTTCCTTCATGAGACTTTTATTGTATTTGTGATATGTGATTTTTATCATGACATGAGCAATATGGAAATATGTATCACAAAGTAGAGATATAACTTATATCAGCCTATTCATTGCCTTGGGGAGGAAAGAGGGAGAGATAAAACTTGAATTCTAAAATATAAAAAAAATTGTTTCTACATGTAACTAAAAAAAAGGTAACAAATAAATAGATAAGTGAAGAACACTAGAACAAGTAGCCATGTGGTTTGATTGGCAGCCAATCTTGGACACTTAATAAAAATGAACAATACATTGAGAAAGGGGAGTGGGGAGTGGGTGTAGAATTGAATAGGAAAAGGGAGAAAAGGGACTAAAGTGTTTTTAGGAAATTGTATAGCATTTTCAATTATTAAAAGTTTCCCTAATTACAAAAGCCCATTTTTTTAAACTTCAGATGCCTTATGACTGTGATCGCCAAAGCAGCAAACTCTGTTCTGAAAGGCAATATAGAAACTCATGACAGGTAGAGGTAACTTACAGCATTTTATCAGTGAGCATTTGTGCATTGAAGTGATAGAAGGAGTGAATCTGTTGTCCTTAGATTGAAGACTAGATGCACAGACTGGATGTTATTATAATCATAAAATGCTAAAAGACTTAAAGGAAGCTCTGCAGAGCATTGGGTCAGTTTCCTGTACAGGATATAGAAGGACATGGACAAAAATTGTACCCAACAAAAGGGGACTGATTGGTTGTGATTTGTACCAGTGGAGGAATTGTCCATAGTGATAACATCATGGATCAATTAAAACATTATTTAAACAATGAGATTTTGCTAAATATACCCACATTTACAGGTCTTTTCCCCACCTCCAAAGTCCTTCTAGCATGCAATTATTTTTTAAGACACCCTCACTGAAAAATACAAGCTCCAAGGAAAGAGCTAATTTAGCCATAAATATTGTCAGAAATAGATATAGAAGAGAAACAACTAAATTTGTTAATGTGTTGCTCTTTCATTCTCACTCTTTCTATCTCTTCCCCACTCTTCATTCTAAGCATTGTGGGGATTGAGATTGTGGTTGGAGACAGGAAATGATTATAAAGGAGAGAAAACTAGTAGAGAGAAGTGGTCCCCTGATCAAGGGGAAAGTGGTATAAGAACAATGGTGGCACTGCTCCTTCCCCAGCTTGGCTACAGATATGACTTGTGACGGGTTTGCTATTTCCACACAAGAATGGAGATCTCCTTCAGAGTCCAAATAGACCAACAACTCTCCTGTGATTTCCTTTGTATCAAATCTTTTCTTTTGGCTCCATTGCTGTTTATGAGCAGAGTTCCTGACTTTGAATTCCTGCATTTGTACTTGATAACTAGTCCTATGTGACACATATGTCAAGAATCCCGAGGGAACTTTTATTACACTCTTTTGACTACTCAAGAACTTACCCCTGATAAATGTGATGGTTCCTGGTTAAGATGGCGGCAGAGTAAAAAGCAGCTGCTTAACCTCTCCTAACTGAAACATACAGGACTCCTCAAGAAGACATAAAAACAAATCCAGAGGAACAAAGGACCCCACAACAGGGCACAGCATTGAAGGTATATGGAATCGGGGCATTTCCATGCTATAAAGGGGTGAAACAGCTCTCACTAAAACGCAAGCTGAGCAACCCCACCCCCACCCCACCCCACCTACAGTGCCAAAGCCAGCGCACAAGAGTTAGAGCAAGTTTGGGGCACGGATTAAGTCCTTGACAGCTACCTGGGGTCACCAGGGCCTGCTCCTTAGAGCAGCAAGACTTAAGACCCCCAAGAGGCTAAAGAACGCACGTGGACTTTGAATGCAGACCCTGAGTGCAGGCACGAGTGTGGGCACGGACGCAAGCCCAGACACGAATCCAGAGCTCAGGTGGGGACTTGGATCTTGAGCGCAGGCATGGACCTTGGGTGGGGACCCAGTGCAAAAGGGGTTCACAACTATGGAAGCAAGGCCCTGAGACTGTTAAAGGAGCCTCAGTAAGAGGAACAAGTAAGGGGATAACCAGGAGGCTTGACCCTGAGAACAACTGAGACATCAGGAGCCTAAAGAGCACAGACAGACCCTGAGTGTGTTATGATTAAAAATAATAAAGACTGATAAAAATATAGAAATTAGTAGGTTAATTAAAGCCATGGCCATACTAGTAAAATATATATAAGACCACGCCTATCTTTTATATTTACCACCTAGCGAGCCCTCAGGAAAGTCAAGAGCCTTACTTTTGGTTCTCCTCCCATTTAAACTGTCCTATGTGTGGGGACACAGGTGTCCTCACATCCAAAGAACCTAAAACCGGAAACCCGTTGGACCAAGGGAAATGTAGTTTGATAGTCCCCACGTATCCATAGAAAATATATATATACTTTTAAAAGGCATCTCCCAAATTCCAATTATACAAGTATGAGGATAAACAATGAGAGGGCGCAGGGCTAACAATGGCAAGCCAGAGAAAAGAACCCCAAGAGAAAGATCATCAAGAAGAAATCTGTAACACTCGACAACTTTTACACAGATAAAATCCAGACAAAAGAGCAAACAGCAGAGGAGAACAAACAAGTAATCATATCCAAACCTTCCCAAAATAATGAAAACTGGCCACAAGCTATTGAAAATTTCAAATCTGAGATGATGAGAAAGATGGAAGAGATTTGGCAAGAGAAGTGGGAAATAGCTCAAAAGGAAATAAACAGGTTAGAGGACAGAAACTCCCAATTGGAGAAAGATGCCCCCAAATCAAATGAAATGGTAAGCAAATTGGAAACCAAAATCTGATAAGAAAATAAAAGTTTAAAAGGCAGAATTTTGCAATTGGAAAGTGAGGCTCAGAAATCAAATGAACTGATAAGCAAATTGAACACCAGAAATAACCAGATTGAAAAGGAAAACCAAAAGATTATAGCCAAAACCCAGTCCCTAAAGGCTAGAATTGAGCAATTAGAAGCTAATGATCTCTCAAGACAGCAAGAACAAATAAATCAAAGTCAAAAGACTGATAAAATAGAAGGAAACCTGAAATATCTCAATGAGAAAGTGACAGACCAAGGAAACAGGTCTAGAAGAGACAATCTGAGAATCATTGGTCTTCCTGAAAAAGCAGAAATTAATAGAAATTTGGACTCTATACTAAAAGAAATTATTCAGAAAAATTGCCCTGAAGTTCTACAACAAGAGGACAATATAGACATTGAAAGGATCCATAGATCACCCTCTACACTAGACCCAGAAAAGACAATGCCCAGGAATATAATAACCAAATTCAAGAGCTTCCAAGTAAAAGACAAAAAGCCAGAAAGAGACAATTCAGATATCAAGGAGCAACAATCAGGATCACACAGGATCTGGCAGCCTCCACACTAAAAGACAGCAAGGCTTGGAATATGATATTCAGAAAGGCAAGAGAACTGGGTCTAAAACCAAAGATCACCTACCCATCAAAATTAACCATATAGTTCCCAGGGAAAGTTTGGGCATTCAACAAGATAGAAGATTTCCAAGTATTTGCACAGAAAAGACCAGGACTAAATGGAAAGTTCAATATCCAAACACAAAAATCAAGAGAAACATGAAAAGGTAAATTAGAAACAGAGGGGAAAGAAAGAGAACTTGTATTTTTTAAATTTGCCTCTTTAAGAGCTTCAATATGATCTAATTATTGGTATTCCTATGTGGAGAAATGTTATGTATAATTCTTTTTAAGGAACTCTATTCACTATTATAGTATTCACTATTATAGTAATTAGAAGAATTATTCATAGGGAGAGTTTGAAATACTAAATGGTCTAAGATGATATGGGGGTGGGAAAGAGGGAGGTGAATAGTAGAGGACACCAAGAGAAACTTGAATGAATAAGAAAAATAGGATATTCTATTACACACAAAAAGGGCATGGGAAGGGGAAGGGATGAATACTATTATAAGAAGGAGAGGAAGAGAGCATTAAGAGGTAATAGTTAAACCTTACTCTCAGTGGAATTAACCCTGAGAGGGAAGAGTAGCTGTATTATCCATTGGGATATAAAACTCTATCCAACCCTACTGAGAAAGTCAGAAGGGAAATACCAAGAGGAGCAGGGGAGTGGGGGAGATCATAAAAGGGAGGGGAGAAGAAGGGGGAGGGAATTCATTAGGCCTTAAAAATAAATAGAGGGAAATAATAAGGGGGGGTAGAAAGAGTAGTAAATCAAGGGAGGGGACAAAGGTTACTGGCATAAAGCAAACCACTGGTTTAAAAGGAAATAGTGTAAGAAGAAGGAGTAGAACTAGGAGAGGATACCAAAATGTTGGTGAATACACAACTGATAATTATAACTCTGAATGTGAATGGGATGAACTCGCCCATAAAAAGGAAGCAAATAGCAGAGTGGATTAGAAACCAAAATCCTACCATATGTGGTCTACAAGAAACACATATGAGGCAGGTGGACATGCACAGGTTTAAAGTAAAGGGCATGAGCAAAATCCTTTGGGCATCAAATGAGAAAAAGAAGGCAGGAGTGGCAATTATGATTTCTGACAAAGCCAAAGTAAAAATAGATATGATTAAAAAAAGACAGGGAAGGTCTGGAGGAATTCCATGTGAACTGGAAAGACCTCCAGGAATTGATGCAGAATGAAAGGAGCAGAGCCAGAAGAACATTGTACACAGAGACCAATACACTGTGGTAAAATAGAATGTAATGGACTTCTGTACTAGCAGCAATGCAATGACCCAAGACAATTCTGAGGGATTTATGGAAAAGAATGCTACTCACATTCAGAAGAAGTACTACAGGAGTGGAAACAGAAGAAAAACAACTGCTTGAACACATGGGTTGAGACAGACATGATTAGGGATGTAGACTCAAAACTACCACACCAATGCAACTATCAACAATTTGGAAATAGGTCTTGATCAATGACACATGTTAAAACCAGTGGAAATACACATCTGCCATGGGGTGAGGGGGAAGTCTGGGGGGTGAAGGGTAAAGTAAGAGCATGAATTATGTAACCATGTTAACTTTTAAAAAAAACAAATATTAATAAATGTTTAAAAAAAAAGAACTTACCCCTGTGTATATACTAAAACTCTGGGGTCCCAATCAGTCTTAAATTTAAGGTCAGAGACCTCCATAATCTAGAAGAATGGCAAGCTGCTGCTGATCAGTAGATGTTTATATGCTTTATTATGCATTTTGTTTTAATTATTATGCACTGTGAATTTACTTACTGATTCTAAAATAAGAGAAAAACTATAGCGTCCTGACAACTCCATTATGTTAATTGCATATATGGTACATTCATGGAGAGTTAGAAGTTAAAGTAGATGGGAGCTCATAGCTAATTTTGATTAGATACATACTCAAGTTCCCACCTCTCTGGACAATGAGAAGTTCTGCCCTATAAAGAAAGAAAGAGACAGTTACATAGTGAACAAGGCAATAATTTGGCACTTCTGCCCCAGTAGGGTATGTGCAAAGGACAAGGGTGAGTGTGAAACTCCCCAAGACAGAATAGTTATCAGCACCACCTAGTGTTTAAACAATGAAAAGGCTAAAAAGGGTGTATAACTCAAATTCTCTAGGTCTCATTTTCCTCATTTGGAGGTGCAACTATGTATAAAATTTGAAATTTGATTATTTTAGATTTTAGTCCAATCATGCATTATACATGGATATCAGGCCACTAACAAGAGCCACTTCTAAATCAGTTGTCTACGCAACTCTACAAGGTAAACTTCCTAGAATGAAATTAATTGGAACAAATTGAATATATTATAATATATTATATTATAAAAGGCTTTTAGTCCTTCCCTCTTTTAGGATCATATCTATATTTGTTTCAAAATCAAACAGATTCTCAACAACAGGAAGCACTTCTAATTACCCATTGTTACATACCAAAACAAACAAGTTAGTAAATAACTTTGAAATCATTAAGCTGATGAGAATTCCATGTTCTCTGTATTAGTACTACATAAAATCCTATTCCAATTCTACTCTATCATGATATGGAAGTGATATTTTATTCCTGAATTTTTGCCAACAGAGAGTAAGCTCTATCTGTGTGCAGGAAATGTTTTGTGTGTCCCAGCATCAAACTGCCATTTTCTGAGGTCCATCTAACTAAGTATGAAGAGGCTCATCCCTGATAAGGTAGTTATTTAATGATGAATTTGTCAATCATAGCAACCCACAAAACAAAGAGAAATACAAAGTAGCCCTTAGTTTTGCATAACTTCAGTGTATGTATTAATAGTAGAATAGTAGATTGGGGTATGCAAAAATTCACAAGAAAAAATAATAAATTTTAACTTAACTGTTAACATATCAATAAATATCAAAAACATGCAAGATGGACAATTATGAATGGGTTACTATCTTAATGAAGGGAACATTCAAATAGATGAGATCACAAATCCTTATAAGTTTTAAAAAATTATTATATTCATTATGGTAGGTATGGCTAGACTACAACCTATTGCCTATAAATAATTACATGGGCTAAATGGCATAAAGGATGGCATTAAAGAACTTCATGTCTGGAAAAAGAGGAAAATTGATCATGCCCATGCAAACAATAAACATTCCATTTTTTCCACTGGTATTCAAACAATGCCAAGAGATCTAGAAGGTTTTCAGTGAGGTGGGAAGACCTACTGTAGTCTATTTATGAGAGTACATAGCCAAAAGTCATGGAAGTATATTCACAACAATATCATCCCCTTCCCATATAAGTCATTGTCACTTTCTAAAAGACTACTCTTCCCAAGTTGAAGAATATTAAACCTGAAAATAAATAACCTTGGAAGGTCTTCTGATTCATAGATTCCTTCTTCAGGCATAAACAAATTTAAACCATTCCAAACCAGGGGGAGGGGAAATCTACCCTATTTTTAAAGGCTTTAAGGCATTAATGCATTATTGGTGGAGTTGTAAACTGATCCAGCGATTCTGGATGGCAATTTGGAACTATGCTCAAAGGGCTTTAAAAGACTATTTGCCTTTTGATCCAGCCATAGCACTTCTTGGTTTATACCCCAAAGAGATAATAAGGAAAAATACTTGTACAAAAATATTTATAGCTGAGCTTTTTGTGGTGGCAAAAATCTGAAAAATGAGGGTATGCCCTTCAATTGGGGAATGGCTGAACAAATTGTGGTATATGCTGGTGATGGAATACTATTGTGCTCAAAGGAATAAAGAACTGGAGGAATTCCATGTGAACTGGAATGACCTCCAGGAATTGATGCAGAGTGAAAGGAGCAGATCCAGGAGAACATTGTACACAGAGACTGATACACTGTGGTACAATCGAACATAATGGACTTCTCTTCTAGCGGCAATGCAAAAATCCAGAGCAAGACTGAGGGACTTATGAGAAAGAAAACTAGCCATATTCAGAGGAAGAACTGTGGGAGGTGAAACACAGAAGAAAAACAACTGCTTGAACACATGGGCTGATGAGGATATTATTGGAGATGTAGACACTAAACAATAACTCTAGTCCAACTATCAGTAATATGGAATTAGGTCTTGATCAATGATACATGTAAAACCCAGTGGAATTGTGCATTGGCTAAGGGGGTTTTGGGGGAGAGGGAAAGAACATGAAATATGTAACTATGGGAAAATATTCAAAATAAAAATAAAAAAATAAAGGCTTTGAGGGAATATGTCTGCAGTGTTTTCTTTCTTTCCTTCCTTCCTTCCTTCCTTCCTTCCTTCCTTCCTTCCTTCCTTCCTTCCTTCCTTCCTTCCTTCCTTCCTTCCTTCTTCCTTCCTTCCTTCCTTCCTTCCTTCCTTCCTTCCTTCCTT
>NC_058132.1:526454649-526482437 GCF_016433145.1 Gracilinanus agilis
CTGGAAATTCTTTTTGATGTCTAATATAGAGCTAGATCCCCTCCCTTTTGCTTGCATTGAGTAGAGATATAAAACAAATGGTTAGCATTTTCTAAGTTATACCATAGGTATTGAAATAATGGGATGCTGTTCCTCAAATTTTTCTTCTCTAATCCACCAAAATAATATTTACTAACATAAGCCTTATGTCAGAGACTCCTGACAACCAAAGGTTTCAGGTAGGTGGTGCAATGGATACAGTCAGTCCTGGAACCAGGAAGACTCATATTCCTGAGTTCAAATCTCACCTCAGACACTCATTAGCTGAGTGACCCTGGGGAAATCAGTTTGCTTCAATTTCCTCATCTGTAAAATAAGAGGGAGAGAGAAATGGCAAACCACTCCAGTATCTTTGCCAAGAAAACTCCAAATGCCAAGAAAAACTCACAAAGAGTCAGATACAACTGAAATGAATGAACAACAAAAAAAATATTTTTAGAAGTTTTTTCACTTCTCTTGCCTCGTGTGTCCTCACTCAAGAAATATGAAATTTCCTTATATGGTCCCCTCTACCTTCTCACACCCTTCCTCCAGTACACTAAGACCAACTTGCAACCTGTAACCATAGTTCATAGAATTACAGAATCAAGGGGTGGGACAGATTTTGTTTTTGTTTTAGTCATTCCTTTTGTTTTTACAACACAGTAATTTCCAAATATATTTCTCCCACTTACCCTAAACAATACGTTTTTGTTTGTAAACAAAGAAGAAAGATAGTTGTTCAAAAACATCTACCAAATTTGAGAGAATTTACAACATCCCTAATCTGTAGTCCCATAAATCCAAAAAAAAAAAAAAAGAGAGAGAGAGAGAAGTTGCATTAAGCTTATTTCTTCTTTCATTTTCAGATAGATCATTAAAATTATTCAGCATTCAGTCTTTTTAAAGTAACTTTCTCTTGAGCCTCATATCCCATAGACATCTGATTCAACACACCCAAAACAGAACTCATTATCTTCCTTACCAACCCATCCCCTCTTTTGAATTTCTTTATTTAGATCTTTCCAGTCACTAAGGTTGGTAACCTTGGAGTCATGTTTAATTCTTTACTTTCCCCTCACTTTACATATGTTATCAGTTAATAAATCCTGTCAGTTCTATTTCCATATTATATCTCACATTCACCACCTACCATAGAACATTATTACCTGCTACCATCTCAGATCAGGTAGTTTTTGCTTGAATAATCTCACTAGCCTCTTAATTGTATTTTCTAGTTAAGTATCTTTCCTTTCCCATCTATCTTCACCACAGCTGTTAAAGTGATTCTCCTAAAATGTAGATAATTATGTCACTATCCTACTTAATAAATTCTGCTAACTCCCTATTATCCCTAGGATCAAATACAAATTTCTCAGTTTGGTATTTTACCACAATGGATATTGTAGCCACTTTTTGTTTTAGCAGAGATCCAAATTTTTCCAGCATGATTAGAAGAAATTCAGCACCAATAAGAGTATATTTGTTTGTCTTTTGTCCTATAGTTCACCCAGATTTTTAAAAATTCCCATCTTCTGTCATTTGGGGCAATTTGTTGAGTATGAGGTAAAACCTCAGAGTTGTTTTAATTTATATTTCTCATTATTAGTTATTTAGAGCAATATTTTATATGGTTGTTAATAACTTGCTATATTTCTTTTGAGAGATATTTGTTCATATCCTTTGACCACATGAATTTTAATACATATCTTGGATTGCAGATATTTATCAGAGATATTGAAGCAAAATTTTTTCTTTGTTATCCCAGTTCCATTGATTTTATTTATGCAAGTGCTTTTCAATTTCATTTAATTATAATTAACTTTATTCTTCTTGGTCTCCTCTGTCACTGTTTGGTTAAGAATTCTTTCCTCTAACCACAGTTGTCAGAGGTCCTTACTTCCAATTATACCCAATAAAGAGTAGTAAAAGCAGATAGCAAACAAGAGACTATTGATTTAAATCCTCACCTGCACTTTTAATTTCAAATAGGAGGACTCCTCTTGTGGAGGCCTTCCAACAAACTTGACTGCAATGGCTTATCTCAACTCTTATCAGTATAGTGGAGAATATGGGATAAGAGAGGATTTTTCTTTCTTCTTTTTTTTTAAGAAAAGCACTTTGATTTTTATTTTTTAGAAAACTTTTCCATGGTTACATGATTCATGTTCTTACTCTCCCCTCCACCACCCCATCCTACCCCATAGCCAACATGCATTTCCACTGGTTTTAACGTGTTAAAAATGATCAAGGTCTATTTCCATATTATTAATAGTTACACTGGGGTGGTCCTTTAGAGTCTACATCCCAAATCATGTCCGCATCAACCCATGTGTTCAAGTAGTTGTTTTTCTTCTGTATTTCCACTCCTGTAGTTCTTCCTCTGAATATGGATAGTATTCTTTTCCATAAGTCCCTCAGAATTGTCCTGGATCATTGCATTGCTGCTAGTACAGAAGTCCCTTACATTTGATTTTATCATAGTATATCAGTCTCTTTGTATAATGTTCTCCTGGTTCTGTTCCTTTCACTCTGCATCAATTCCTGGAGGTCTTTCCAGTTTACATGGAATTCCTCCAGTTTATTATTCCTTTGAGCACAGTAGTATTCCATCACCAGCAAATACCACAATTTGTTCAGCCATTCCCCAATTTAAGGGCATATCCTCCTTTTCCAGTTCTTTGCCACCACAAAAAGTGCAGCTATAAATATTTTTGTACAAATCTTCCCCTATGATCTCTTTGGGGTACAAACCCAGCAATGGTATGGCTAGATCAAAGGGCAGGCAGGCTTTTAGCACTCTCTGGGCATAATTCCAAATTGCCATCAAGAATGGTTGGATCAGTTCATAACTCCACCAGCAATTCATTGATCTCCCAATTTTGCCACATCCCCGCCAATATTTATTGCTCTCCCCTGCTGTCATTTTAGCCAATCTGTTAGGTGTAAGGTGGTACTCAGAGTTGTTTTGATTTGCATTTCTCTAATTATTAGAGATTTAGAACACTTTCTCATGTGCTTATTGATAGTTTTGATTTCTTTATCTGAAAATTGCCTATTCATGTCCTTTGCCCATTTATCAGTTGAGGAATGGCTTGATTTTTTATACAATTGATTTAGCTCCTTGTATCTTTGAGTAATTAGACCTCCGTCAGAATTTTTTGTTATAAAGATTTTTTCCCAGTTTGTTGTTTCCCTTCTGATTTTGGTTGCATTGTTTTTCTTTGTACAAAACCTCTTTATTTTAATGTAATCAAAATTATTTATTTTACATTTTGTAATTTTTTCTAACTCTTGCTTGGTTTTAAAATCTTTCCTTTCCCAGAGAGCTGACAAGTATACTATATGACAAGTATATCTCTCCCATATTGTTTTCCAAATTTCCCAGCAGTTTTTGTCAAATAGTGGATTTTTGTCTCAAAAGTTGGGCTCTTTGAGTTTATTGTAGACTGTCTTGCTGACATGACTTACCCCAAGTCTATTCCACTGATCCTCCCTTCTGTCTCTTAGCCATGTTATATTTGGTAAACAGTTATATTTGTGGGAAGCTGTAAAATGCCAGTAGTCTGTAATCAGGTCTTGTTAATCTTTGATTTATGGAGATCACACACACACACACACACACACACACACACACACACACACACACACACACAGGCTTTCAAGCAGGCTTCTCAGCAGGGAGGGATAGGATCTTGCTGAGTGCTCCTTTGCTTCCCCCACCCACCCACCCAAAGCAGCTAGGAAATCAGTTACAAAATGGAGGTTCATCTGTTATCTTCTGGGCTCAGTCAGGAAACTAGGAAGGACAAAACTCCTAAAGATATTAACTTTCTCTAAACTATTTCCCCACAGGTTTAAGTAGGAGAGAATAGAAGAAACTTGATGTCTTTGAGGCTTTTAAGCACAGAGGAAAGGTCTTGCTTTTGAGCTACAAGCAGGAGGAACTCAGCCTGAGGAGTTTGTGAGTATTTCCCTAAATATGACCAGGTAACTGCTCCCAATTGATTAAAGGTTTAAAGATATATAGGGAAGGGAAGGAAGGGAGATCCAAAAAGGATAGATAAGGTCTGGGAAGCCCTAAACTGTTATGTCCAAGCAGCCCCTCCCACCAAAGGGGAAAAGGTATCTTCGTTTGCTAATTAGCCTTCTAACATAATAGATAATCTTCTCCTATGGCCTACATAACTAATTAGAGGTAAGTGTGATGTTGATTGAAGGTCTAGCCAAGCTAAAGCAGGTTGGCAGCAGAGAACTAAAATGGCTTGGTTCAGATTCAAGCCTAAAGGCCTCCAGAGTTACCAAGATCTGGGATTAGCAAACAGAGTGACCTGCTCACTTCAACCCCAGGAACCAACTGCCCTTAACTGCCTTAAACTGCCCCCCTCTCCCAGAGTTCTCCAGGGGCCCCCTGGAATTCTGAGCTGTGGCTTGACCCCCTCTCTTGCAACTGGAATTCCATTCTGAACATGAATGTCACAGCCAGTAACATATTGTTTTGATGACCACTGCTTTATAGTACAGGTTAAAATCTGGTACTGCTAGGCCACCTTCCTTCACATTTTTTTCATTATTTCCCTTGATATTCTTGATCTTTTGTTCTTCCAAATGATCTTTGTTGTAGTTTTTTCTAATTCAGTAAAAAAGTTTCTTGGTAGTTTGATAGGTATGGCACTAAATAAGTGACTTAATTTGGATAGAATGGTCATTTTTATTATATTAGCTTGTCCTACCCATGAGCAATCAATGTTTTTCCAATTGTTTAGATCTAGTTTTAATTGTGTGGAAAGGTTTTTGTAGTTGTGTTCATATAATTCCTGTGTTTGTTTTGGTAGATAGATTCCTAAGTATTTTATATTGTGATTTTATTTTATTTTTATTTTTTAAAAACATTTATTAATATTCATTTTTAACATGGTTACATGATTTATGCTCCTACTTTCCCCTTTCACCCCCTGTTCTCCCTCAACCCATGGCCAATGCACATTTCCACTGGTTTTAACATGTGTCATTGATCAAGATCTATTTCCAAATTGTTGATAGTTGCATTGGTGTGGTAGTTTCGAGTCTACATCCCCAATCATGTCCACCTCAACACATGCGTTCAAGCAGTTGTTTTTCTTATATGTTTCCTCTCCTGCAGTCCTTCCTCTGAATGTGGGTAGTGTTCTTTACCATAAATCCCTTAGAATTGTCCTGTGTCATTGCTTTCTGCTGGTACAGAAGTCCATTACATTCAATTTTACCATAGTATATCAGTCTCTGTGTACAATGTTCTTCTGGCTCTGCTCCTTTCACTCTGCATCAATTCCTGGAGGTTTTTCCAGTTCACATGGAATTCCTCCAGTTTATTATTCCTTTTAGCACAGTAGTAGTCCATCACCAGCATATACCACAATTTGTTCAGCCATTCCCCAATTGAAGGACATATCCTCCTTTTCCAGTTCTTTGCCACCACAAAAAGTGCAGCTATAAATATTTTCGTACAAGTCTGTTTATTTATGATCTCTTTCAGGTACAAACCCAACAATGGTATGGCTGGATCAAAGGGCAGGCATTCTTTTATAGCCCTTAGAGCATAGTTCCAAATTGCCAGCCAGAATGGTTGGATCAGTTCACAACTCTACCAGCAATGCATTAATGTCCCAATTTTGCCACATCCCCTCCAGCATTCATTACTCTCCCCTTCTTTCATTTTAGCCAATCTGCTAGGTGTGAGGTGATACCTCAGAGTTGTTTTGATTTGCATTTCTCTAATTATTAGAGATTTAGAACATTTTCTCATGTGCTTATTGATACTTTTGATTTCTTTATCTGAAAATTGCTTATTCATGTCTCTTGCCCATTTATCTATTGGGGAATGGCTTGATTTTTTTATAAAATTGATTTAACTCCTTGTATATTTGAGTAATTAGACCCCTATCAGAGTTTTTTGTTATAAAGATTTTTTCCCAATTTGTTGTTTCCCTTCTGATTTTGACTACATTGTTTTTGTTTGTACAAAAGATTTTTAGCTTAATATAATCAAAACCATTTAATTTACATTTTGTAATTTTCTCTAACTCTTGCATGGTTTTAAAATCTTTCCTTTCCCACAGATCTGACAGGTATACTATTCTATGTTCACTTAACTTATTTATAGTTTCCCTCTTTATATTCAAGTCATTCACCCATTCTGAATTTATCTTGGTGTAGGGTGTGAGATGTTGATCTAAACCTAATCTCTCCCGTATTGTTTTCCAAATTTCCCAGCAGTTTTTGTCAAATAGTGGATTCACGTACCAAAAGTTGGGCTCTTTGGGTTTATCATACACTGTCTTGCTGACGTCATTAACCCCAAGTCTATTCCACTGATCCTTCCTTCTGTCTCTTAGCCAGTACCATATTATTTTGATGACTACTGCTTTATAGTATAGTTTAATATCTGGTACTGCTAGGCCCCCTTCCTTCACATTTTTTTTCATTATTTCCCTTGATATTCTTGATCTTTTGTTATTCCAAATGAAATTTGTTATAGTTTTTCCTAATTCGGTAAAGAAGTTTTTTGGTAGTTTGATAGGTATGGTGCTAATTGGTAAATTAATTTGGGTAGAATGGTCATTTTTATTATGTTAGCTCATCCTACCCATGAGCAGTTAATGGCTTTCCAATTGTTGAGATCCAGTTTTATTTGTTTGGAAAGTGTTTTGTAGTTGTTTTCATATAATTGCTGTGTTTGTTTTGGTAGATAGATTCCCAAGTATTTTATATTGTCTAGGGTTATTTTAAATGGTGTTTCTCTTTCTACCTCTTGCTGTTGTGATTTGTTGGAAATATATGGAAATGCTGATGATTTATGTGCATTTATTTTGTATCCTGCCTCTTTGCTAAAGTTGTTGATCATTTCCACTAGCTTTTTAGTTGATTCTCTAGGATTTTTTAAGTAGACCATCATATCATCAGCAAAGAGTGATGGCTTGGTCTCCTTGTCTATTTTAATACCTTCAATTTCTTTTTCTTCTCTTATTGCTACTGCTAGTGTTTCTGGTACAATGTTAAATAATAGAGGTGATAATGGGCATCCTTGTTTCACTCCTGATCTTATTGGGAAGGCTTCTAATTTATCCCCGTTGCATATGGTGCTTGTTGATGGTTTTAGATATATATTGTTTATTATTTTTAGGAAAGGTCCTTCTATTCTTATACTTTCTAGTGTTTTCAGTAGGAATGGGTGTTGTATTTTATCAAAAGCTTTTTCAGCACCTATTCAGATAATCATATGATTTTGTTTGTTAGCTTTTTGATATGGTTTTCCTAAGGTTGAACCATCCTTCCATTCCTGGTAGAAATCCCACCTGATCATGATGGATAACCCTCATGACCACTTGCTGGAATCTTTTTGCTAGTATTTTATTTAAGATTTTTGCATCTATGTTCATTAGGGAGATTGGTTTGTAGTTTTCTTTCTCTGTTTTTGGTCTACCTGGCTTTGGAATCAGTACCATATTAGTGTCATAAAAGGAATTTGGTAGAGCTCCTTCTTTGCTTATTATGTCAAATAATTTGTATAGTATTGAGATTATTTGTTCTTTGAATGTTTGATAGAAGTCACTTGTGAATCCATCAGGCCCTGGCAATTTTTTCTTAGGGAGTTCTTGGATGGCTTATTCAATTTCTTTTTCTGATATGTGATTATTTAAGTATTCTATTTCTTCTGCTGTTAATCTAGGCAATTTATATTTTTGTAAATATTCATCCATATCAAGTAGATTGTTATATTTTTTGCCATATAATTGGGTGAAATAGTTTTTAATGATTGCCTTAATTTCCCCTTCATTAGAGATGAGGTCTCCCTTTTCATCTTTGATATTGTTATTTGGTTTTCTTCTTTTCTTTTTTTGTTAAATTTACCAGTACTTGTCTATTTTATCTGTTTTTTCAAAGTACCAACTTCTAGTCTAATTTATTAATTCAATAGTTCTTTTACTTTCAATTTTATTAATTTATCCTTTGATAATTAGTATTTCTAATTTTGTTTTCATATGGGGATTTTTAATTTGTTCAGTTTCTAGTTTTTAAGTTGCATGCCCAATTTATTGACCTCTGCCCTCCCTAATTTGTTAATATTTGTACTCAGTGATTTAAATTTCCCCTGAGTACTGCTTTCGCTGCATCCCATAGGTTTTGGTATGAAGTCACATTGTTGTCATTGTCTTCAATGAAATTATTAGGTGTTTCTATGATTTGTTCTTTAACTAACTTATTTTGGAGAATCATATTATTTAATTTCCAATTCATTTTTGGTTTGACTCTCCATGTATCTTTGCTAATAACTATTTATATTGCATTATGATTTGATAAGGTTGCATTTATTATTTCTGCTTTTTTGCATTTGTTTGCCATGTTTCTATGCCCTATTACATGGTCTATCTTTGTGAATGTTCCATGTGCTGCTGAAAAGAAGGTGTATTCCTTTTTGTCCCTATTTATTTTCTCCATATATCTATTAACTCTAATTTTTCCAAGATTTCATTTACATCTCTTATCCCTTTCTTATTTATTTTTTGGTTTGATTTATCTAGATCTGATAGGGGAAGGTTGAAGTCACCCACTAGTATAGTTTTGCTATCTATTTAATCTTTGAGCTCCACTAGCTTCTCCTTTAGAAATTTACATGCTATATCATTTGGTGCATATATGTTGAGTACTGATATTTCTTCATTGTTTATATTGCCTTTTATCAGGATGTAATTCCATTCCCTATCTCTTTTAACCAGATCTATTTTTACATTGGCTCTGTCAGAAATCATGATTGGAACTTCTGCCTTCTTTTTCTCAGTTGAAGCCCAATAGATTTTGCTCTAGCCTTTCATTTTTACTCTTCTAGTATGTCTGCCTGTCTCATATGTGTTTCTTGTAGGCAACATATGGTAGGATTTTGGTTTCTAATCCACTCTGCTATTTGCTTCCATTTTATGGGCGAGTTTATCCCATTCACATTCAGAGTTATAATTATCAACTGTGTATTCCCAGACATTTTGATTCCCTCTCCTTGTCCTGCCATTTCTTCTTTCACTATTTCCTTCTAAACCAGTGTTTTGTTTTTAATCAGTTCCCCTATTCCTCTTCCTTATTGTAGTTCCCTTTCTCCTCCCTCCCTTCTTATCCCCCTCTTATTGTTCTTTAGGGTCTTTTTAAGCTATGCCCCCCTACCCTCTCCCTCCCTAGTATTGCTTCCCTCCTCACCAGTCCATTTGTTACCCTTCTAGTTTTCTACAGGGTGTGAATCAATTCTCTGACCCAATGGATCTGATTGTTCTTCCCTCTTTGAGTTAATTTCAATGCATTTAAGAATTAAGGATTTCCTTTCTCCAACCTCTTTACCCTTCCATTGTATTGGCCTTCTCCCCTATTCTCCCCATGAACTTCTTTATGAAATATAAATTTACTCCATTTTTGTCTGTTTTCCCATTTCTCTTAATATTATCTCCTTTTTTACCTCTAGTTTTATATATATTTATATATAAGTATAAATATATATGTGTGTATAAACATATACACACATATATCTTGACATTTCATCCTATACAATTTGTCCCTTTTTCCTCTAAGTATACTTCTTCTAGCTACCCCTTTGATAATAACAATTTTTAAGAGTTACTAATATCTTCTTTTCTTATAGGGATATGTCAATTGAACTTATTGGGTCCCTTAAACAAAAGGTTTTTTGTGTTTTTTTTTTCCAGCTCACTTAATTACCTTATGCTAATTCTCTTGAGTACTGTGTTTGGACAGCAAACTCTCTGTTTAAGTCTGGTTTTTTCTTTATGAATGCTTGGAAGTCTTTAATTTTGTTGAATGGCATACTTTCTCCTACAAGAATATAGTCAGTTTTGCTGGACAGTTAATTCTTGGTTGTAGATACAGTTCTCTTGCTTTCTGGAATATTATATTCCATGCCTTCAGGTCCTTCAACGTAGATGCGACCAGATCCTCTGTTATCCTAACTGTGGTTCCCTGGTATCTGAATGATTTCTTCTTAGCAGCTTGTAATATCTTTTCCTTGGTCTGGTAGTTTTTGAATTTGGCTATAATATTCCTGGAAGTTGTCAGTTGTGGATTAAATGTAGTAGGTGATCTGTGGATTCTTTCAATTTACACTTTTCCCCATTGTTGGGGAATGTCAGGATAGTTTGCTTGTATAATTTCCTGTAAGATAATGTCCAGGCTTTTTCTTTTGTTGTGATGTTCTGGTAGACCAATAATTCTTAAATTGTCTCTTTGAGATCTGGTTTCCAAATCTGTGGTTGTGTCAATGAGGTGTTTCATATTTTCCTCAAATTTTTCATTTTTAAATTTTGTTTTATATATTCTTGCTGCCTTGTGAAGTCATTAACTTCTAGTTGTTGAATTTTAATTTTTAAAGACTGAATTTCATCCCTGGATTTTTTGTCATCCTTCTCTTTCTGGTCTGATTTTCTTTGTAGATCATCTTTCACCTTCTTTGTTTTGTTTTTCAGCTGTTCAATTTGGGCTTTTAAGACATTATTTTCTTGTTTTAGATCACATATTTCCTTTTCCCAATTGCCTTCAGCCTCTGTTGATTGTTTTCTGAGTTCTTGAGTTATTTGAATTTTAAGTTCTTCCAGAGCCTGGGTCCATTTCACTGAAGTTTCTACATGTTCCTTTATGTTCTTCTGAACCATTTGATCTTTGTTCAATTTCTGAATAAAAGCTGTTGATTGTGGTTTCTTTTTTCTTTTTCTGTTTTTTACTCATATTTTTTCCTTCTTTCTCCCCTGTAATTGGCTGTAATCTTGGTCCTCTGATCATTTTTTTTTACCTGTGGGTTTGGGCTATTCAGTCCTGGGAGGGCTTCTTCTCTGTTTTGTTGATTAATTAGGTTAGTGGGACATGAGGCCAGATTTTCCCCAGCTGGTGGTAAAAGCTAAAGAAGTGATTTGGCTACTTTTACTGTTGTCTGTAGGTGAGGGGTGTTGGAGATTCCCTGCCCTCTGAAGACTTCTTTTTTGCTGTTTTGATAGGATTAAGCCAGGTGGGGTTGATCTGCACAGCTCAAAGTGCCCTGAGGTCAAAACCTTGAGAGAAAGTGGGGGGGGGGGGGGGCAGTACAAGATGGAGCCTATGTTCACCCTCTCTGGGTTTCTCCCCCAGCAGCTTCCCTGCTGTCTGTGATCAGAACCTTGAGTTTGACACAGCTGTGTCAGTGAGGCACTCTCTCAGACTAGTGCCGCAGCCCACCCAGAGATTCCAGGATCCATTGGAGACTCAGCATATTAGGTGGAGAAGTGGGTCTCAAGCCTTGCTGCTTCTACACCGCCATCTTCCCAGAATTCCAGAAAAAGAAGAGAGGATTTTTTTATTTCCAGCTTCCAGTCATTCCTGTGGCTCTCTCCAGTTTAATTAGTCCATGAAATTTCTCAAGAAAAGGTGAGGCTTTAATTTTCTCTTTTTTTGAAGATATTATTACTTTATTCATCCTATTACACCACCCTGCCATGGCATTCCAAAAATCTTAGTGCAGCTTTAAGCCCTTATAGCTTTAATCGCAGTTTTATGTAATAAAATAACAATATATGTTAATATTAAAATTAACATAATAAAATAAATAAAGTAATGATTAAAATATAGTGTCCCTGCCCCTCTCCTTGAAAAGGCAAGCAATTTGATATAGGTGTTACATGTGCAGTCATGCAAAACATACTTACATATTAGTATGTTGTGAAAAAAATGCAGACCAGAAAAACAAATTTTAAAAAAGGATTATTTGATCTGCATTCAGACTCCATCAGTTCTTTCTCTGGAGATAGACACCATTTCTCATCATAAGTCCTTTGGAGTTTTCTTGGATCGTTGTATTGCTGAGAATAGTTAAGCTATTCACAGCTGATCATTGTATAATATTGCTGTTACTATGTATAAAGTTCTTCTGGTCTGTTCACTTTACATCAGTTCATATGATTCTTTTCAGTTTTTTCTAAAACCATCTTGCTTGTGATTCCTTATAGAACAAAAGTATTTAATCACAATTGTATACCATATCTTGTTTAGTCATTCCTCAGTTGATGGGCATCTCCTCAATTCCCAATTCTTTGCCACCACAAAAGAGGTGCTATAAATATTTTTGTACATATATATCCTTTTTAAAATATCTCCTTGGCATATAGACCTAGTAGTGGTATTTCTGTATCAATGCAGTTTTATAACTTTTTAGGCATAGTTCCAATTGGCACTCTAGAATGACTGGATCAATTCACAACTAAAGAATAGCTTGATAAATTTGAGAATTTGCTTGAAAATTTTTTCCTTAGTATTCTACTTTCCTTCTAATCTTGGCTACATTAGATTTGTTTGTGTAACCCCCTTTTAATTTGATGTAATCATCTTATATCCTTGTCCTTTATCTCTTGTTTGGTCATAATTTCTTCCCTCATGACTCTAATGCACTATGGGTCTTTTTAGTCAAGTAAGTTCTCACATTTATCAAGCTATTCTACAATTGATGAATGGTCAAAGGATATGAATAGGCAGTTTTCATATGAAGAAATCAAAGTTATCTATAGTTACATGAAAAATTGCTCTAAATCACTATTGATTAGAGAAATTCAAATTAAAACAATTTGAGGTACTACCTCTTAGTTTGGCTAATATGATAGAAAAGAAAAATGACAAATGTTGGAGGGGATATGAAAAAATGGGACATTAATATGCTGTTAAATTTAATCTACATCATTAACATTTTCTCGATCATTTTCCCAAGTCCTGGCAACAAACAAAACAATAAACTCAAGTCTTGATTTTTAGTTTTCTCTGGTTTCTGAGGGATAAATGCTCACTGAAAATTTAATAATTGGAACCAGAGAATGCTAACTTTAGTATACTCCTTTAGAGAGAGATTAAATGAATTGCCAAAGGTCACACAGCTAGTGTCAGAGATATGATTTGAATTCAGGTCCCCTGATTCCAAATCTAAGCCTTTCCCCAATGTATTACAACTCTTAGATATACTTTGATCTTATGCAATATAATACTTAGGAGGCAGCTTGAGTGCCTTAGTGGTTGGAGTATGGGGCCTGAAGTCAGGAAGACTCATCTTCCTGAGTTCAAATCTGGCCTCAGACTCTTATGATCTGTGTGATACTGGCAAGTCACTTAAACCTCTTTGCCTTACTTTCTCATCTGTAAGATGAGCTGGAGAAGGAAATGGTGAACCATTCCAGTATCTTTGAAAAAACAACAACAACAACAACAACAAACAAGCCCCAAATAAGATCACGAAGAGCTAGACATAATTGAACAAGAAGTGATGGTGGTTCAGTTGGTGATCAGCAGCCTTGTTAATTGGTTATCTACCAAGCAGGACTGCAGATGTGGGTTTCAGTTGTGAACATGCTCCAATGAATCTTTTGAATATCCTAAGACTGCTCACTATTGTGAGCCCCATGAACTGCCACTCAAAGATTGCAAAGCTTATAAAAACTAACCTTTCGGAGGGCTCAGTTCCCCAGTGCTGACTAAACATGGAATCTCATCACATAAATACAGAATGGTAGAGATAGAAATGTCCCCTGGAGAAGATTTAATACAAACCCTCATTATACACATGAGAAATCTGAGGGCCAGAAAAAAGGTGATGCCTTACCCAAAACAGGAGTTAAAAATCATGTGCTCTTCAAGTATAGTAAGTTTGAAGATGAAAGAGTTGAAGGGAAGGTAATGAGTGGTATCCTAGAAAAGTCAAACCCTTTTCCAAGGAAGAAAATATTCTTAGCCTTTTGGTTTAAAGGAATGTTTAATTGTGGGATGATCAAATGTAATTGACCTTGCTACTAAAAGCAATGCAATGATCCAGGACAACTCTGAGGCACTTATGTGAAAGAATGCTATTCACATCTAGAGAAGAACTGTAGGATTAGAAATCCAGAAGAAAACACATTATTTATTACTTGTTTATTTGGGTATATGATCTGGGGTTTTGGTTTTAAAAGATTACTCTATTAAAAAATGAATAATATGGAAAATAGGATTTGAATATATATATACATATATATATATATATATATGTATATATATTTCACTGGGGGATATGTATCCCCCAGTGAAATTGCTTGTCAACTCCGGAAATGGGGAGGGGAAAGGGGAGGAAGACAGTAAGAATCATGTAACCAAAAAAAATTTTTTTTAAATGATACTTAAAAAGGAATGTTTATTTGAATTGAAAACCTTCCTACAAAACAATCTAACTTATTTCTGACACATTTTGCCACATGCTTTGGGTGTTTTCTTCTACTTGGAAACATATTATCAAGCCAGGCCTTTGTTATCAGTGGTCTCTTGATTCCTGCAGAGCAGACCTGCATTTTGGTTACATATTCTAAGAGATAAGGCTTGAGAACTAAATGCCCAAGGAAATGAACAAAGAAAGTTTCATAGTCCTGTCAGAGAGGACTCTATTAAGAGAAGCTTCCCCATTCATGACTGCGTGTCTCTGCATGCCTGCATAACAGGGCCACTCTGGCATTGCGGAAGGGTAAAGCTCTTTTGGCCCTCAGTTGGCAAGCCTGCCAACAATTGCTTTCTATGCCTCAAAACTACAGCCTGGAACTTCCTTCAAATGCTACTGGTCATTGGTTATTCCTCTGTGTATTAGGGGAGTTTTTCAGATTTTTTTTTCCTAAGTAGTCTTCCTCTTATATCCCCTCACTTCTTCTAGTCATGTTACTTTGAATGCAAATTATTTGTCTGGGCCTTTTAAGCATTTATAGAGTTTTGTCTAACCTTTTGTTAGCTATCTGTCCAAATTATCTATCCAAACTACTCACTTTGAGCTCCACAAAGATTTTCCCTTGTAAAGTCATCTCTTTAATCCAAGTATCTCAATATCTAATGCTCTGCTTGTATAACTTTCTTATAATGTGGCATTTGGATTTTTTTACCTTTTCACAATTAAAGGTGAAGAGGCTCCTCAGAGTACTCCTGAGACAGCCAAATGGATGATTTCAAGTTGGGAAGTGGGAGCCTATACTCAAAAGGTTCTGATTTTGTGGAAATAATCATTACTCACATTTATTTTTTATTAAGTCTAATTAATTAATTAAGAATATTTTTTCATGGTTACATGATTCATGTTCTTTCCCTTCCCTCCTCCCAAATCCCTCCCATAGCCAATGAGCAATTCCATTCGGTTTTACATGTGTCATTGATCAAGACCTATTTTCATATTATTATTTGCAAAACAGTGATCATTTAGAGTCTACATCCCCAATCATATCCCCATCAAACCATGTGATCAAGCAATTGTTTTTTCTTCTGCATTTCTAATCCCACAATTCTTTCTCTGGGTGTGGATAGCATTCTTTCTCATAAGTCCCTCAGAATTGTCCTGGATCATTGCATTGCTGCTAGAAGAGAAGTCCATTACCTTTGATTGGGCCACAGTGTACAATGTTCTCCTGGTTCTGCTCCTTTCACTCTGCATCAATTCCTGGAGGTTATTCCAGTTCACATGGAATTCCTCCAGTTCATTATTCCTTTTAGCACAATAGTATTCCATCACCAACAGATACCATAATTTGTTCAGCCACCCTCAATCAAAGGGCAACCTCTCATTTTCCAATTTTTTGCCACCACAAAGAGAGCAACTACAAATATTTTTGTATAAATCTTTTCCCTTATTATCAATTTGGAGTATAAACCCAGCAGTGGTATGGCTGGATCAAAGGCGAAGGCAGTCTTTTAATGCCCTTTGGGCATAGTTCCAAATTGCCATCCAGAATGGTTGGAACTTCACTAGCAATGCATTAGTGTCCCAATTTTGCCACATCCCCTCCAACATTTATTACTTTCCTTTGCTGTCATATTAGCTAGGTGTGAGGTAGTACCTGAGAATTGTTTTCACTTGCATTTCTCTAATTATAAGAGATTTACTTTTTCATGTGCTAATTGATAGTTTTGATTTCTTTATCTGAAAATTGCCTATTCAGGTCCCTTGCCCATTTATCTATTGGGGAATGGCTTGATTTTTTGTATAATTGATTTAGCTCCTTATAAATTTGCATTACTCACATTTATATAGCACCACTCCCCAAGAAAGAAATACATGAATTATTGTCCTCATTTTGAAGCAGTTAAAGTTCAGAGAAGATGTGACCTGGCTGTAGTAATACAGATAGAAAGTGGCAAAGCTAGGAATCAAACTCCTCATTCTCTGGTCCCAAGGTCAAGTCTCTTTCCATTATACCCTTGCCTCCCTAGGTATAGGAATGCTTTGTGGAATTCAGAAAATTGCATTTGAAAAACAGAGATAGAACACTTGCTATTTTGTGAGCATTTTAATTTAGCTCTAGGGATAGAGTCTATAAAGCAAAACCATTAAAGGTTAGTTGTGTCACCATGGAGACCAGGAAATGAGTAATCCTAATGGAGACCCTCAAAACTCTTCCTTTTAGATTTATTTTGATATAGAATCTATTGTAATTATACCTTTGAGAGGGCAATAAAAGCAATACCAATGTTCTTACATAATATATATTACACATACATATGTAATGAAAAAAACATATTTTATTTTCCCAAATAATTTTCCTCCAGAAAGTTCAAAACACATTGATGTTTCAATTGTCCTTCCACTCTTACTATAAGGTAGAGAGGAACCGATACTATTTTATGTTTAATTGAGAACCTGAGAAGCCGGTTCAGTGATTTGCCCCAAATCAAACATCAAGGCAGCAGCAGAATTGAGGATAAGCAAAATTCTAAATTGAATTATTAAAATAGATGGTTGTGGGAAAATAGAGAAAATAAGAGGTGATCATTAAGAACCTGAACAAATTCACTAAGAATAAGTAATTCTTATCTATCCTTATTTCTTTTTTTAAATTTTTTGTACTTTATCAAGGTAGATCAGAAGAAAACCAAAAAAGATAGAGCCTCTTGATTTTAGCAATCTTTCATATCTTTGTGAATATATTGGAGAGAGATTCCTAGCTGGTTGTATACAACCTAGAGGACACTGTTAGTCCAAAGATATCAAGCTGGAGGTTTTTTGTGGTGTGATACTGTACTCTTTATTTTTTTTTATTTTTTATTTTTAGAAAAATTTTCCATGGTTACATAATTCATGTTTTTACTTTACCCTTCACCCCCTCAAACCCCCAGGCATTCTTTTATCACTCTTTGGGCATAGTTCCAAATTGCCATCCAGAATGGTTGGATCAGTTCACAACTCCAGAAAATTGGAAAACAATATGGGAGAAATTAGGTTTAGATCAACATCTCACACCCTACACTAAGATAAATTCAGAATGGGTGAAAGACTTGAATATAAAGAAGGAAACTGTAAGTAAATTAGGTGAACACAGAATAGTATACTTGTCAGATCTCTGGGAAAGGAAAGATTTTAAAGCCAAGCAAGAGTTAGAAAAAATTACAAAATGTAAAATAAATAATTTTGATTATATTAAATTAAAAAGTTTTTGTACAAACAAAAACAATGCAACCAAAATCAGAAGGGAAACAACAAACTGGGAAAAAATCTTTATAACAAAAAATTCTGACAGAGGCCCAATTACTCAAATATACAAGTAGCTAAATCAATTGTATAAAAAATCAAGCCATTCCCCAATTGATAAATGGGCAAGGGACATAAATAGGCAATTTTCAGATAAAGAAATCAGAAGTATCAATAAGCACATGCGAAAGTGTTCTAAATCTCTAATAATTAGAGAAATGCAAATGAAAACAACTCTGAGGTACCACCTCACACCTAGCAGATTGGCTAAAATGATAGCAGGGGAGAATAATGAATGTTGGAGGGGATGTGGCAAAATTGGGATATTAATACTGTACTCTTTAAATGGCCAATCCTATTCAATATTTTAATCAGTAATTTCAAATGGAGACAGAAGTTGTGCTGCTTATTAAAGTTGCAGGTAATGAAATGCAGTATAGGGAGGTGGTATGCTTAAAACTTTGAAGACAAGATTCAATGTTCTCAACCAGCGGAAATGACAGGTTGAAATCACCAAAATAAAATTTATTGACATACTCCTATCTATAAATCCATGATCTTACTGATGTGAGTATCCCCTTCACTGGTACAGACTGCAATTGATCTACCCCTCCTCCTGTGTGATTATTTTCTGTGTTTCCAAATGATCCTTAGAAGCTCTAGCTGGAGGCCTCCTGGTTCTTTTAGTATTCCAGAGCACCAGTGCATCATTCAGGTTGTTTATCTCTATTCCTTCTCATTAAGCGACAATCTCCCTTTCTTTCCTTGTGATACTTGTACTAAACGATAGCTTTTATATCAGTTCACTCATGAAAGTCATTCTTGATGGCATATTTACTCACAACTCCTTATGAATTTTTCCATTTCTTTTTGTGTCATTTGTGTTTTTAGTCTTCTATGTTGATGATGATATTTCACTGGAAGAGGTGTCTGGGACCAAACCTAGACTTTGAAATTGATATATCATATAACTCCTAACTGAAATTTTAGAAACTATTTGTAGAGTGAGCTAATATATATTGGGAAAAATGCATATTTTTTGTCTTAGTTACAACTGTAAGAAAGAAGGGCAAGACTTAGGCAGATGGGATTAAGGGACTTGTCCAGGGTCACATATCTAGGAAATATCTGAGGCCAAATTTGAACCCAAGTCCTCCTGACTCCAGGCCTGGCACTCTATCTGCTAAACCACCTAGCTGCTCTTCAATGTACTCTTAAGGATGTGATCTATCAATTTCTCTTTTTCTTTTTCAATTTGGCATTTTACAGCTTAAATGTATATACTATGCCTGAGTTCAAAGAAATCAACTATATAATATCTTATTCATGGAGGTAATTTGGCTTAAATGAAATTGATTTAAAAAAAGATGCAGACACAGGATATGAACAAGCCATTTTCAGATGAAGAACTCAGACATCAATAATCATATGAAAAAATGTTCTAAATTACTCTTGATGAGAGAAATGCAAATTAAAACAATTCTGAGGTACCACCTCACACCTATCAGATTAGCCAACATGGCAGTAAAGAAAAATGACAAATGTTGGAGGGCATGTGGCAAAATTGGGATGCTAATGCATTGTTGGAAGAGTTGATCCAACCATTCTGAAGGGCAGTTTGGAACTATGCCCAAAGGGCTATACAACTGTGCATGCCCTTTTATTATGTAATATTGCTATTGGGACTATGTCCTAAAGAGATAATAAAAAAGGGGAAAGGACATACTTGTACAAAAATATTTATTGCTGCTCTTTTTTTTTTTTAGTGGCAAAGAATTGGAAATTGAGGACATGTCCATCAATTGGGGAATGACTGAACAAATTGTGGTACATGTTGGTGATGGAATACTATTGGCTATAAGAAATGATAAGTAAGATTTCAGAAAAAAAGATCTGTGAGATCTGCTGAAAAGATCTGTGGGAACTGATGCAGAATGAAATAAGCTGAACTAGGAGAACATTGTACTGTTAAGGGAAAAACCAGGGAAAGGTGCCTTAAACAGTAAATATGGGTCCAGGTGGGTGTGAGAGATAGGAATGACAGGAAGGGGCCCAACAAGTAGGGAGACTAAAGTTTTACAGCAAAGGGATGTCTGTTACTGAATTGGCTGTTAGGTCCAACTGCCACTCTGAAGCACCAAGACTAGGCCTATGGTAATCAGCAAAGTAAAGGTAGGAGTTTATAAGGTAAGGCAACACATTTAATCAAAGACAAACTAAGATTAAGGATGGGAATAGGGTTTACTACACTTAAAAGCTTAGGGCAAACCACAGGGGCAGGAGAAAGACTTGACTACACTTTCCTATGATCTAAGCAAGACAGGGCCCAAAGAAAGCTGTACTGGAGTCACAAGGGAAGCATTCCTCCCAACCTGGTTCCAGCCAGGTTTGGTCAGCTTAGCTGAGGACCTGAGGGTGGCTTTACTTGGGATCTCCCGGCTAATCCAGGGATGGTTTCAGGATGCCAGGAGTCAATTCCACCAGAACAGGTGATCCAAGGTATCCAGGTAGGGAGAGAAAGTTTGCAATGCTATCCACCAGATCACAAACCACTTCCCTACTCGGTGCTGCTCTGCAGATCTGATGTCCTCTGCTGTAAGCCTTCACCACTCTCAGGATCCCAGGGAATCTGGATACAACTCCCCTAGCTCTGAGATCTGAGGGTCAGCAACAGTTTGTACCAACCACCATGGAGTCCTTCTCAGGCACAAGCCACTTCCTCCTTCCCTTGCATTCCATTGAGAATGTCCATGACCTCCAGCTAAGGCTTTTCCTAGCCTGCTTACACACCTACTTTTAAACTTATGCCTCTTACAGTACACAATAACAGCAATAGGTACAGTGATTATCTGTGAAAACTTGGCTACTCTCAGCAGTGCAGTGATCTGGGACAATCCTGAAAGACTTACGATGGGGAATGTTATCTACCCCCGGAGAAAGAACTGTTGGAGTCATCTTTCACATCAGTGTATTTATGGTTTTATTTGGGGTTTTGGTTATGGATGAGTGTACATGTGTGTATGTATGTGCTCTTACAACAATGACCAATATGGAAGTGTGATTTGCATGACAATAAAAGGAAAAGACCTAGATATTTTATTTGTTGAAAATTTAATACGAATCGGCAGTGTGACATGGCTGTCAAATAAGCTGATACAATTACTAATAAGTTTAATAGAAGTATAGTACCCAGAACAAGGGATGCAATAGCCTCACTTGAAACTGTCAAATTACAACTGGAATATTATGTTCAGTTTTACACATTAGATTTTAAGTTAGAGTAAGACTAAATGTTCTGGATAATATATCATATGAAGAATGTTGGAAGAAACTATGATAAATAGCTAACATAAGGAAACCTTAGGGGAGATGTGATAGCCAATGTCACCTATTGGAAAGACTGCTTCGTGGAAGACAAATTAGACTATGTAGCTCTAGAGGCAGAACTAGTACCAGTGTAAGGTCTATATTATAAAGAACTTTCTAACAATTAGAGGGGTTTTAGAAATGAAAGGTATGAGATAGTGAGGCAGGTCCTGTTTCAGGAAATACCCAAACAGAAGCCAGATGATTAATTCTCATGTCAGGGATGTTATAGGAGAGATTCCTGAATAGAAATAGTGAAAACTATATAATCTTCAAGACCTTTCCTATCTCTGATCCTCACTTTTTACATAATGAACCATTTCTTTCTTTTTTTCTAGATAAGGGACTGAATCTTTAATTTTATTTGAATGAGGAATTCCAAGATGTTTATTCCCTTGACCAACATAACTTGAATGTTGGAGAGTTGCCTAGAACAGGAGGAGATTAAATGAGTTGCCAAGGGCCACACAGTCAGCAGGTTTCAGAGACGGGGCTTGAACTCAAATCTTGTGGGCTTCAAGGCCAGCTTGCTACCCATTATACCATGCTGCCTTTTCTTGTTTTCAGTTGTATGTTAAATATGGGTCAGCATTATCATCAACCAAATCTGAAAGAAGAGAAACCACCAGATTTACTAGGTCTCTTTTCCTTTGAGTCTTACTCTGGTCATATGATAAAATATACTCATAAATTAATATTTAAGAGGTGGGAAGTACCTTAGAGATCATCTTACCCAGTGCCTTCCTTTTTGTGGATCAGGGTGCTGAAGCCTAGAGTGAGGGAGTGACTTGCTCAAGGCCACATAATTCTTGATTGAGTTTAACTAAGACCAGAGCCAGACCCTAGTTCCTTTGACTCCCAGGCCAACAGATGGTCTTTTTTACTCTACCCCACATTGCTAATGTATGACAATATTTTATAAAGCATTTCTTTAAATGGGAAAGGAATCTTTATTAGCAGTTGAACATACTGGGCTGGGTCTTTCCATCCACCTGTCCACCCAGGATCTTGAAACTTCTGGAATTAGTTCTTGGTCCCAGTTACTTTAATCTCCTTAAGCACCCTGAAAATTAGTATGGCCCTGGTAGAAATGGTATATAGTTTTTCCTTTTAAAATGTTATTATTAAATAATTCCCAAGATAGTCATTTTGGAATATAGATCCTGATTCGATAGCAACTCAGTTCACACTAAAAAAAACACTTGTCTGTGTTTATGATGTCATGACTTGACATTTTTTAGAAGCAGGGAGACAGGTGTATGGACATATTTTTATCATGCTACTTCTTGAAACAGTTTTACCTTCTGGCTTTAATACAAGTAGCTAAGGAAAATCACTATCACCCTCTTCATCTTTATCATTTTCTTTGTTTAACCATAGCAGACAAGTTCTTGCCTTGGATGAAAATGTTATCAGTGAAGGGATACTTCTTGTTGATATAGGTGCTTTGATGTCCTCCTTAATAAATATTTGTCGAATCAAATTGAATCATTTCAAGATGTCTATGCACTTGGCAGCCATTTACAAAGAGGAACTGGAGTTGTAACCATAACACACTAATCAAGATTTCACAGTGTACTGCTGTGTCCTTCCTGGCTCACTGGTGGGAAAGCAATGACCATAAAATGCTTGTCAACACAATTCATTTGGCCCTTGGCATATGATATTTCATATTGTTATTTATGCTTGTGTGTATGCACTAACTCAAAAGCTGAATGGCAAGCCCTTGAAGGTAGAGACCACATCTTATGAGTCTTTATATTATACTTGTCCTTTTCCCCACAAAGTAGATAGTGTAGTTCAAAGAACATGTGTGGGGTTGGGCAGAGGAGCAAGGTGAACAAGGGCAAGCTTAATAATATTTTATCATAGCCAGTATATTATCTTTGAGGGTCTTGGAAAAAACCTAAAAGGAAGTATACCTGTGTCTAGGAAAAAAACAGTGAATTTAGTCCTAAAGTTCCTCAAATTTTTCCATCTCTCCTTTTCCTGTTCCCCTATCTTGATAAGGGGATATATTGGAAAGGATGGTCTTAGAATTAGAAGACCCGGTTTGTAGTCTCCAACCAGATAGCAACCCTAAGAAAACCAACTCTTCTCTCTGAACTTAAGTTTCTATATTTGTAAAATTAAGAGATCAGAGGTGTCAGATACAGTTGGCTGGCAGCACTCCTAGATGTTTGCCTAACCAAACTAAATGGCATTAGGAAATATTTAGAAAAATAATAAAAATATAATAAAACATTGATAAAGTTAATAAGTGATTTTCAAAGTCAGTATGTGTTCCACAGAAATCCTTATGTACTATTTCCTTTTTAGTTTGACACCATTGGACTAGATGACTCAGGAGTTACCTTGCAACACTGAGATTTTATGATGTACTTGAATTTAAATAGAATAGGTATTTTCTTTTTAAAAAATCTTTTCAGGTTAGAAAAATATTCAACTACTTTTAGAACATAAAATGGTAGCTATAGAGGGGACTTCAGAGTTTGTTTGTCTGTTTATCTACTCCACAGGATTGCCATGAAGATCAAGTGAGATAATGATCACTTGAGATAACAGTTCATTAAGTGAGATGGTTGCTTAGTACGGTGTCTACACATGGTAGGTGCTTAAAAATGCTTTTTCATCTATCTATCTATCTATCTATCTATCTATCTATCTATCTAACTATCTATCATCTATCTATCAATTTATTTAATAGTGAGAATATTGGTAGAATGTAAGCTTAAAAGCAGGATTCTATTTTTGTCTTCATTCTAGTACAGCGACTGGTACAGAGATGCACTTAATAGATTCTTGTTGAATAATTGATTGATCTTGATGCCTAGGCTAGTGCACTTTCCACTGTCTAAGAAGTCTTTTATGGCTTGTATTTCTGGGGACATCTGGTGGGAGTATCAACTTAGGTCTTAGAGAGTTGACACAGAAGCATGACAGAGTGACAGGAAAAATTGTCTGATCCTAGATAGTTATCAATTGCTATTCAAAAGTAGATATACAATGACTCAAAGCCAGGGCATGTTCTCAGCTCTGGCTCATGATGCAGTTTGTAAATATTGCTTCAGTGGCTTCTTCTGTCCTTCTCAATAAAGTTGAAACTTAGAATTCTATGACCTTTCTCAGTCTGGAAGCAACTTCCATTTTTATCTTCTTTTCACCCTATTTCCATTCTCATGCTCTACATCAGTGATTCCCAAAGTGGGTGCTATCATCCCCTGGTGGGTGCTGCAGCGATCCAGGAGAATGGTGATGGCCACAGGTGCATTTATCTTTCCTATTGATTGCTATTAAAATTTAAAAAAAATTAATTTCCAGGGGGCTAAGTAATATTTTTTCTGGAAAGGGGGCTGTAGGCCAAAAAAGTTTGGGAACCACCACTCTACATTATAGCTATAGTGGATAGCTTTCTATCTCTTGTTCTAGTTCTGCCCTTTTCCCATTTCTGGGCTTTTGTATTGATGCCATTCACCGAGTCCAGAATGGACACTATATTCTCCTCCCAAACCCAAGTCTCGTTGTCTTAAAATATCTTCTATCTTTCAGGATCCAAATCAGGTGCTGCCTTTCTTCATGCCATTCCTGATTTGACCACCTAGAAATGGTCTTTCCCCTATCAGTTTTCTCTGCACTTTGTGGTCACTTTTCCATTTTCACATTCTGCCTAGTAAATTTAAATAAATCTCATATCTCCTATAAGATTGCAAGTTATTTGAAGGCAGGTCATGTGCCTCTGGACTAGTCTTTCCTCTGGTCTTTTGTGTTTCTATCTCTAGGGCTTAACTTATTCCCTGGCACATAGTAAATGATTTATAAGTACTTGTTAATTGATTGATAATAGATACTTCATATCAAGCAGTTGTACACCTTTTGGGTCAGGTAGGTGGCTTAGTGGATAAAGAATTAGGCCTAGAGATGGAAAGTCTCATGTCCAAATTTGGCCTTGGGTACTTCCTACGCATGTGACTATAGGCAAGTCACTTAGTCCCAGTTGCCTAACCCTTTCTGCTCTTGGAACCCATATTGATTCTAAGTCAGAAGATAAGGGTTAAAAAAAAAGTCACCGTTTCTCTTTCACAAACATGAAAGCATCATTAATTCAATTTGCGACTCCATTTATGGAGCTGGTATTGATTAATTTCATATTAAATGCTTGATTCTTTTTTTCCTTTATTCTTGAAAGAACAAATCAGGAACAAAACTGGATTAGGTAATGACTTTAATGTTGTTTGTGGGATTACTCAAGGAGTGCTGGGTTTGGAGTCAGGATGCTTTGCAGTTAACTAGGCTGAACAAGTAATTTAACCTTTCTGGGCTTCAGTTGTCTTATTGGCAAAATGAAGGTGTTAGACTATATGTCCTCTGAGGTGCCTTCCTCCACTAACTCTATGATCTTGTTTTTAAGCAGAAAGTAGAAAACAGTTTGGAGAAGTGCAGGTCTTCCAGCCGGGTCAAAGTTAGAAAAGACCCTACAGATCAATGAAATCCAGTTTTTGCAGATGAAGATACTGAGGTTTAGAAAGGTTGTGACTTCTTTAAGGTTGCCCAGAGCATTAGAGAAGGCACTTCTCATTTATTTCCCTTTATGCAGCTCTCTAAGGGAGCTTCTGTAAGGTAAGAAGCTGATAGGGGAAAAAGGCAAAGAAATCTTTCTCTTTAATTGACTGGTAATGATCCTATAACTTTTGTGTTGTTTGCACTATGATGGGACCAAAGAGAAGCCTCAGGACCTACAGATTATTCCACTTTTCATAAGAAAGGACTGAAGAGAAAGAAAGAAATGAAGGAAGGAATAAATTTCCTTTGATTCACTCTACTATTGGCTGCTGGACCCTTATTTCACATTCTAGTTACAAAGATGGCTAAAGGTTTTCAGGGTCAAAGGACTGAGAGTAAGAATGGCCTTAGAGTTGAAAGGATTTTAGAAATCATCTAGCCTAATTTCCTGTTTTTATAGATTCATATGAATCCATTGTCAACATTCAGCTTTCTTCCCCAGGAGCTCCTGAAAGTGGATTGATTCAATTAGGTATAAGGGTTACAAGGGATCAAAAGCAGAGCAGTAGTGGGCAGTATGATGTAGAGGACAGAACATTAAGGTTGGCTTCAGACGTTCTGGCCTACATTGCTACTGAGACCAAGGAAAGTTAATGAAAGGTCTTTGTAAAATGGGGGAAAGAATAATATATTTGTATTCCCTTCCTCTCAGTGCTGTTCTGGGGGAAATGATTTATATTTTCCTGAGCACCTTCATACGTTTGAGTTTATTATTTCATTCTTGGACTCTATACTCTTCTTCCCTCTCCCACGTCCTCATTTTCTTCCCTTCCCTTCCCACGCTTGTGGGCGGACTCTTGCCTGGGTCCAGAGCCCGGGGATGCAGGAATCCAGAAATGTCACTTTTTGTCAGTAGTCGTGGCGTCAGCTGTGTTTAATGCTCTCAAGCTGTGGCCATCATCGAGTTTTCAGCAATAAAGTCCCTCTAGAGATTCTTTCTCTGTTTCTCTTTTCTGTCCAGTATGGAAAGCCCATCTGACCCTGGGAGTATGGACCGGTCACTCTATTGTGTATCCTCTCTCTCCCCATTCTGCCTGCATCTCGGATTAGTTTGGGGTAGCCTGTGAAGGACTACTTATTTCTATGGAGAATATTTCTTTAGCCCAACTAGTAACAGCTTGACAGCTGATGAACTGGGGTGGTGGAGGTAGTGGAGGGCACAGGGAAATTAAAAGAGTTGGTGTAAAGGCTCATCGCTTTCTCCTCCCAGACCAGTTTGAGTTAGTCTCTTTGGGTACTCCGGTCCAGGGGTTCCGGGCTTAAAGTCCGACCCCCGTGGCCACCCCTAGTTCCTGGTGACCCAAGACTGGGAAGAGACGTTTTCTCCACCCAATTTCTTTTACCCGTCCCCCTTCTCCGGAAAGGAAGAAGAGTAGGGGTAGAAGTAAGGATAGGGGTATTTGACCTGGCCGCCTCCGCGTCGCCCCTTTTTCCTCTCTCCCTGACCCTCCAAGAACCCAATCAGCGTCGGCGGCGGCCGCGAGGGCTCCTCCCCTCGAAGGAGCCCGCCCCCGCCCCCGCCCGAGGCCCCGGAAGGTGCGGAGCTCTTGCGGCTGCGGACTCGGGTTGCCGAGGCCGGCTCTCTATCTGAGGCCGCCTCCCTCTCCCGGAAACACCGGGCGGGGGGGATCCCACACCCCGGGGCCGGCCGAGGGGAGGAGGCGGAGGCGGGGGCTGGGGCGGGGGCGGGGGCTGCTGCTGCTGCCCTGGGCGGGGCGGACACGGCTCCTGGCTGGGTGTGCGTGGGGAGTAGCCGAGCGTCCCGCGGCCGCCCCGGAGATCCCGGAAGGAGCCGCCGCCGCCGCCGCCGCCTCTGCCAGCCCAGGAGGAGGAGGAAGAAGAAGAAGAGGAGGAGGAGGTGCTGCTGCTGCTGCTGCTGCTCTGGCCGCCGCCGCCCGACCGTCGTGCATGGAGACTGCGCGGCCCGCGACGCGCCGCTGAACCTCGAGTCCCCGGAGCCCCCGCCGCCCCAGCTGGGACGAGCGTGGGGGGTGCCGGGCTGGGCAGGCCGCCGCCACTGCCCGCCCGTTCTGCTCCTCGTCCAATCCGCCTACCGCCACCACCGCCGCGGGGAAGGGGCCCGGCCCGGCCTGGCCCGTCCGGAGCGGCGGTGCAGCCATGGCTCACTCGCCGGTGCAACCGGGCCTGCCCGGGATGCAGGTGAGAGCTGCCGCCGCCGCCGGCGGGAGGGGCGGGGAGCGAGTATGAGTGTGCCTTTAAGTGTGATTGAATGTGTGAGTGTGAGTGTATGAGTAATGTCTGTGTAGGTAGTGTGTAAGAGTGAGTACGTATATGTGTGAGTGCTAGTGTGTGATTGTGGGAATGAGTGTGGAAG
>NC_058132.1:526486575-526589306 GCF_016433145.1 Gracilinanus agilis
TGCTGCCCTGGGCGGGGCGGACACGGCTCCTGGCTGGGTGTGCGTGGGGAGTAGCCGAGCGTCCCGCGGCCGCCCCGGAGATCCCGGAAGGAGCCGCCGCCGCCGCCGCCGCCTCTGCCAGCCCAGGAGGAGGAGGAAGAAGAAGAAGAGGAGGAGGAGGTGCTGCTGCTGCTGCTGCTGCTCTGGCCGCCGCCGCCCGACCGTCGTGCATGGAGACTGCGCGGCCCGCGACGCGCCGCTGAACCTCGAGTCCCCGGAGCCCCCGCCGCCCCAGCTGGGACGAGCGTGGGGGGTGCCGGGCTGGGCAGGCCGCCGCCACTGCCCGCCCGTTCTGCTCCTCGTCCAATCCGCCTACCACCACCACCGCCGCGGGGAAGGGGCCCGGCCCGGCCTGGCCCGTCCGGAGCGGCGGTGCAGCCATGGCTCACTCGCCGGTGCAACCGGGCCTGCCCGGGATGCAGGTGAGAGCTGCCGCCGCCGCCGGCGGGAGGGGCGGGGAGCGAGTATGAGTGTGCCTTTAAGTGTGATTGAATGTGTGAGTGTGAGTGTATGAGTAATGTCTGTGTAGGTAGTGTGTAAGAGTGAGTACGTATATGTGTGAGTGCTAGTGTGTGATTGTGGGAATGAGTGTGGAAGCGTGAGTGTATGTATGTACTAGTGTTTGTGTGTATATGTGAATGTGGATAAGGGGAAGAAGGGGGAACACAATCCTAGAACTTCGCTCGGTAAACACAGACACGAAACCCCCCTCCCTCCTGCTTCGAGGGGTGGGGGAGGCTCTGACGAGGCTGATCCCGCCCCCTGGACCGGCCCCCCGCTCCCCCCCGCCCCCCGGGCTGGGTGGAGGGACTTGGGGAGGGCGAGGTCTGGTAGACTCCGTGCACCCGGACACGCTGCCCTGCGGAGGGAGGAAGGGAGGGAGGAGGAAGTAGTGGAGAAGGAGAAGAAGAGGGTCCTCCTGACCTTCTCCACTGCGCGGGGGCTGTGGACGTGATCATGCCCAGGCTTCGCCGAGAGGCCGCCCCGGAGAGGCTCTATGGTGGTGGAGGGGGCAGTGCCCTTTCCCTTCCCCCTCCCCAAACTCTTTATCACCCTGAAGCCCTGCACGTCCAGCCTTGGGTCTGGGGAGAAGTGATGTCAAGAAATGCTCTTGGAGGCCCCCTGTTTACTATGGATTTTGAGGTGTAAACACCCCAGGCTCTTAGGATTGAAGTGGGAAACGTGGGTCGACGTAGTGGGGTGCGTTCTGTGAACTTGAGAGGAGAGGGAGGAAGAAAGGAGAGCAGGTCTAGACTAGTTTTCTTGCACTCATTCGCTGTTTCTGCTGAGGGCCCCTGGCTTGGAGAGGAAGGGGTGAAGGCTGCCTGGAGATGGCAAATGCCGATTGGGAGTGTTTTTTTTTTTTTTAACCCAGCTTTGCAGATAGTGTAGTTTGAGGAGCTTTGAGTTCTCATAATATTAAAGCAGTAAACTTGGAGGAACTTGTTTTGATACTCTTTTGATGTCAGTGTAGGAGGGAAGCTTAAAGGTGATGACTTCTGGAATAAATCCCTTTTAAGAAGCCAGAAAGGAGGCTATTGTGGTGGATACTAACTTGTTACTCACACAAATTCTAGCCTCAGTCTCTCAGAAACAAATTCCAGGCCACTACACTAACACACACTCACACATATATGTTGACTTCCTGTTTTCATAAAGAGTATGGTTTTAGTTCTCCCAGTGACATTTATGTTGATATTTTTCAGCATTTTGACCAAAAAGTACATTTTTTGGAGCAATTTTTATCTAATTGTGAAAACTTTTAGGCCATTTGACATACAAGGTTTTGCTAAAAATCTAACTGCAGTTTCAAACTACCTCAAGACATTTGATTTTTTTTACCAAAATGAAGTACAAAACACTACATCAAAGTAATATAAACTTAGTGTAATGATTTTTTCTTAAAATTAACCAACATGGCTTTACAGTTTTACATAAATATTTTTGGTGACCAGTCCTTAGGGATTCATCCCTGTTCCTAAGCAATTTGTAGACTGCCAGCCAAATAATCTTTCTTCTGGCCAGAGAACAACCCCATGACACTTTGTACCTTTCTAATGGGCTTAACATTCTCCCTTATGCTTTAGTTATTTGTGTACTGAACTTAACCTTCTTATTACATTGTGAATTCCTTTTGGAAAGGTGCTAAGCCTTACTTTTAGGGCAGGAAGATGCCAACTTGATTTCTAAAATATTTTGGTAGCTGTGTTTCAATATAATTTCTTTCCTTTGTAATAATTTGATTTTTTTTTATGCATTCAAAAACACATTTTTCTGAGAAAACCTCCCTAGATTTCACTAGCCTGCCAAAGGGCACAAAAAAGGTTAAGAAAAGAGGCCTGGTTATGTAGTTGGTAACTTTGAGTTTAAACCTTAATTTGTATTCTTATAGCTGAGTAAGAAGTTAATTATATTCTCTGGGCCTCTGTTTCCTTTTCTGTAAAATCAGAGTAATAATGTTTTTGGTGGTTGTGAGAAAAACGCTTTATAAACTTTAAGGTGTGTAACTATCACTTATGTCATTATTTCTAAGCACAGTGCCTTGCATATTAGGTGCACAGTAAATATTTGTTGAATGGTATTGCGATTATACCATTCTTCAAAGTCTTTGGAGTTTTTTTTTTGTTGTTGTTGTTTGTTTTTTAAAGGAAATTAAAAGCCTTAGCTGTGTTCACAAGAAACACCTTAATTTTGGGGATTTCAAATAAAAAAAAATTTATGTGCAGTTGCTGGTTGATAACAGCTGCATTTTCAGTTGTATTTTAGCCATGTGTGTTGAGGAATAAAAGCAAAGGTGGTAACTGTTGAAAAACTGCCTTTAAAACTCTTGATTCAATGAAATTAATTATGCTATTGCATCTAAATAAATAAGTGACATTTTTTACATGTCAATAAAACTTTTTGTATTGAAAAAGGGTTGAAGCTTTTTCTTTAATTTTGATGGGTGAACTATGTAACACTGAATGTTACCTAACCAGTGAAACAAGAATGGTTTCTCATAATAAAATAAATGAGGAGGCATTTTATGTTGACTAGTTTCTATATAGTAATATTAGAAGCTACACCATCTGAGAACTGATTTTTTTCAGATGCTTAGAAATGTTAGATGCTAGATACTAGGGTTTTATTTGCATGAAGTGGATTGGAATAGGAAAAACTTCTTTGAAACTTAGATACCTTGAGACTTTTAAATATAAAATTTTTTATTCATTTGACTCTTCAGTATCAGCAACTGTGTCACAGGGATACTGTCAAGAAAACTTTTTCTTAAACAGGTAAAATTTTTTTTGGTCTTCCTTTGTCTTAGGAGTAAACAAGAATATTTTTCTTTGTTGTATAATGAAAACGTTTATTTTCTGTTTTTGAAAAAAGACATGAAAAACTGTTATGATAGAAAGTTATTCAAGTTTTGACATGTTTCTAATGAGTTTAGAATTGCCAGTGTTTTTATGGAGGCATCTGTGTACCTTAGTATTTGTTTGTACTCCTTTCTTCATTTGGGAAAGAAAATAAGAAAAATGTTTTCCCTTCATAATTAATGCCTCACCTTCTTTTCCCAATTAAAACAGCAACTACTGCCGCTAATAGAAGCCTCTTTAAGGAGAGCTAATTTTTATTAATGGTGTGGGTAAATAGATGGTTAAATTAAAGAAGTAACTGGCCACTTGCCATTGCCCAGGCTAGTCTGTAATCCTCTATACTACCTATGAGGCCTCATCCCTTCCCCCTTCTCTGATTAGATGTTGGGTATAAGGTTTTTGGTATCTGATGTACATTTGAAACTATAGGTAGGTGGAAGAGTAATTGTTTTTTACTTCATTTTGGGCTATAATTACCCACGTTCTAAAGCTGAATTTTGAAAACAAAAGTTTTTAATACTATAAACTCTCAAATTTATTTGTATCACATCTCTGCAATATTTTTCTTAAACATTCAATTCAAGTTTTAGGAGTCTGTCATGATCAATGTACTGTGGTGTACAATGATGGAGTTAGATTGCAAACTTCTTGAGGTTTAGAGCAAATGTACAAAGAGCTATAGTAGAACTGTACTATGTCACAGATATAGAGGCAAACCTGTGACATGCATATGGGTCCTCATGCCAAGGATGAAACATTTGCTGTAGTGTAGTGTAGACACTCTGTGCACTATAGATGACAATTATATTAATTTACCAATTTTGGTTTATTAAATATAGTTATATATTGCAATTGTACATTTTTTGTTATTTAAACTATAAATATCGTGAAATTATGTTTTTTTTCTCGAAGTGACACACTACCCGAGTTATGCTTGGTTATTTGGCAAATTTTGACACACCAAGCTCAAAAGGTTGCCCGTCACTGGTTTATCACAGTTAGAGGCTGTGATTTAGAGTGCATTGGAGAGGAGAGAAGAGAGATTTAGGGAGTAGTTACTTCTTTCTAGCTGAGGAAATCAGTAAAGACTTCTTGGAGGAAGTGACATCTGAGCTAGGTTTTTAATTTTTTTTTTTAATCCATAACTTCCTTCTTAGAATCAATACTATGTTATTGGTTCCAAAGCAGAAAAGTAGTGAGGGGTAGGCAATGGGGATTAAGTGACTAGTTAAGGGTCACATAGCTAGGAAGAGTATCTAAGGCCAGATTGGAGCCCAGGAACTCTCCTCTCAAGGCCTACTTCTCAGTCCCCATTGAGCAACCCAGCGGCTAGATGTTAAGGAAGAGATTCTATGGGGCAGACTACGCAAATTGCCTGCTGTTGGAATGGGAGATGGGTGTAGGTTCAATTCAATTTTGCTAGTGTTTGTTAACTATAAAGGCAGGAGAGGGCAAGAATGATAGAAAATAACAGGTCATCCATTTTGACCAAAACATAGAGTGCATGAAGGGCAGAAATATGAAATAAGTTCAGGATGGTGGAAAGAGTCCTGAAATTGGAATAAAAATTTGTGTAGCTCTGATACTTAATTTTGTGACAAGTCACTTAGTCTTTCCCAGCCTGTTTCCTCATTATAAAATGGAGTGGTAATCATATTTCCTGCCTCACAGACTTGTTAGGATCCAATGAGCTACTGTACAGAGAATATTATAAAACTTAAAGCTCTATAAATAGAAGCTACCATTATTAAATAATGCTAAAAAGATAGGTTGCATATTAGTATAAGGAGTTTGAGTATAGGTAATGAGGAGTCATGAAAGTCTTTGAACCAAAGGAGTAGGGAGGATTCTGACCTTGGAATTAAAAAGATTATTTTTTTCTTTTAATATTTTATTCCCAATTACATGTAAAAATAAAATTTATATTAGTTTTGCAAAATTTTATTCCAAATTTTCTCTTTTTCCTTCTCCCCTCCCTGAGATAAAAATTCAATATAGGTTATACATGTGATATAATGTAAAACATTTCCATATTGGTCATGTTGTGAAAGAAGACACATAAAAAAATTGATGAGGAAAATAAAGTGAAAAATGTCATGCTTTGATCTGCATTCAGATGCTATCAGTTTGTTTTTTTTGGGGGGAAGTTACCATATTTCATCATAAATCCTTCAGAACTGTCTTGGATCATTGCCTTGCTGAGAATAACTAAGTCATTCACAGTTAATCATTGTACAATATTGCTATTATTGTTTATAATGTTCTGGTCCTGCTCACTTCACTTTTGTCTGTTTGTGTAAGTTTTTTCTAGGTTTCTGAAATCATCCTGCTCATCATTTCTTTTAGCTCAGTTATAGTTACATGCCACAACTTGTTCAGCCATTCCCCATTTGATGGACATTCCCTCACTTTCCATTTTTTTGCCACCAAAAAAAGAGCTTCTATAGGAAGAATATTTCTGACAGTAGTAGAGAAATGATGGAAATTGGAGAGATTTGAGAGGCTCCCAAAAGGGAGACAGACAAGTTGAAAGGCTACTCCATTAGTCCAGGTGATAAGTATTGAGTACCCGAATCAACTTGGTGATGTTCAGAGTAGAAAGGACATGGATGTAAAAAATGTCCCAGAAATAGAATCAGGCAAGACTTGGCAATGTAGTTTAACCACAAAAATGAAGCATTTTCTACCCTCAGAGAACTTAGGTTCTATGACAGTACAAAGTGCATATTATTAAATAAATAATCCCTTCCCTCCCCCCAAGTAAAAGAGTAATCGCAAGAGGTCGAGAACACTAACATTTGGGAGGTAGGTGGTTAGAGGGAGGATCAGTAATAGGAATATTCCTAAAATAGGAAATGGCTCACAAACTATGCTTTTTAGGAAGCTAGAGAGTCAAAGCACAGACCAGATATGGGAGATAGCCTTGGAAAGCTGCAGTTACGGAATGGAACATAGATTGGAAACAGGTCAGTTGGAGTGGAATGGAGAGGCAAATAACATGGAGAAGAGTGGGAAGTTAGATGGAAGCTATATTTTAAATTCTAAACTGTGTTTTGTATTTTATCCTGAAGCAGGAGTTCTTAACTTTTTTTGTGTGTCAAGGACCCCTTTGGCAATGAACCCCTTTACAGGATAATGTTTTAAAATGCATAAAACAAAATACCTAGGATTATAAAGGACACCAAAGAAGGGTGATAATAAAAATGTATTTTTTCTCCCCATCCAAGCTAAAAGATCCCTTGGAATCTATCTCTGGACCCTAGGTTGAGAACCTCTATCCTGGAGACAAGAAGGTTAAATACATGAAAATTTTTGTGTGGAGCTGTAATGTGGTGAGATTTGTGTTTTAGGGGTGTCATTCAACAAGTGTTAAGTGTTTGCCTTTTGCCGGTCACTGTAGGAGGCACACACTGGTGATATAAATACAAAAGATAGCCCTTGCTCTTAAAGAATTTATATTCTACTAAGAGAATATCATTTTGGTGGCTAATTGGTTATGGAAATGAAGAAGCAGAACTGCAAGAACACTGATGACAGGGAAGATTATGTCACTGTCAGAGATGGTGTAGTTAGGAGTTGTAAGTGAAGCTTTAGAGAAGGAAGTTGATGAAATTAGTTTAAGGCTGGTTAAGGTAATTTGAGAGAGGCAGCTATGGTATAATGGGAAGAGTAACATATTTGGGGGCAGAGGATCTGGGTCTGCGTTTTGACAGCTAGTTACCACCTATGTGATCTTAGACAGGTTACTTTATTTCCCTTGTCCTCTGTGGTTTGTTTTTTTTTTTCAGTTCTAAATAAAAACCACACTTTGTGCTGAACAGTGAAGTATAAAAGAATCAAACATACGATTTTAGACATCTACTCTTTGGGGGAAAAGTTTACAAAATATACAAAACTTTATAGCATTTGATAGTAAACAATTAAGGTCAGTACCTACAATTAGTTTAATGAAAGGGGTTAGATGTCATTGACAACTCTTCTCTGCTTTATGAAAGAGCCTTTAGATATAGGAGCAAAGAAGGATGGGTTGGGAGGGGAGAAGGATTTTAAGAAAACATCAAAATCAAAACTCAAATTTCATTTTCATCCTGATATTGACTTTAAAAATGGATAATCACATGGAAACTAACACTGTTGCTATTTCCTATCTGTGTTCTTCTCAGTACAGGACAGAGCTGAAGAGCTGGTTGTGTGTATGGGCGTGTGTGTGTGGGGTAGTAGGGAGTTCCACGTCATTTGAGACTGCTTAACCCCATCTAAAAAATTCAGTGTGTCCATCTACATAAATAGCTTTAAATAATATTTTTTATTTCCAAAGCTGAGCAGCCCATGGAATAGGGAACCAGAGGCCAGGAGAAATGGCTGGGGGAGAATTTATCAGTAGCAAAAAATTGAGAGGTACCTGGTATCACAAAGCAATTGGAAATACTTAACTGGGACTGAGGGAAAAGGTTTCAGGTTGAGATAAAGATTTGGGAGTCACCTTGGTAGAGTTACTATTAAAAGTAACAGTGGAGGCAGCTAGGTGTTTCAGTGGAAAGAACTAGGCCTGGAGATGAGGAGTCTTGGTTTTAAAAGTGGCCTCAGACACTTCTTAGCTTTGTGACCCTGGGCAAGGCACTTAACCTTAATTGCCCAGCCCTTACTGCTCTTCTGCTTTAGAACCAATACATAGTATTGATTCTAAGATGGAAGATAAGGACTAAAAAAAAAAACCAACAATGGTGATAATGTAAAGAAGGAAGAGAAGAGAAGGTATTCTCAGGGTCTGTCCACACTTAGGAGATAGGACATGGATTTAAGAGCCAGTGAAAGGAGACAAAAAGAATAGTTATGAGCAGAGTTATCAAAACTAAAGGAGTAAAGATTATCAAGGATGGAGTGGTCAGCAAGGTCAATATAGCATAAAAGTTGAGGAGGAGGACTAAGTAAAGGCTGCTAGATTTGTCATTCAAAAATAAGTCACTAGTGATTTTGCAAAGACAGTTTTAGTTGTGTGATGAGAAGATTAGATTGCAAGGAACTGAGGAGTAGATTCCTCAGGAGTATAAAAACACTCTAAGTATAGGAGTATAAACAAGATTCTTTAAGGGTACCAGTGTAAAATTGGGGATATAGGAGAGATAGGGTTATGGGAAGTTACATTTGAATCTTTTTTTTTTTTTAGGGACTTCTGCTAAGATTTGCTGTTCATATAGGTCCTTTTTACCTACTTCTTCCCTCCTCAGTCCTATACATTTTAGACATTTCATTGTTTTTATTGTCAGCAGGGAGTAGTGGGAGAACAATTGACCAGAGTTAGGAGATCTGCAATCTAGTCCTGCTTTATCAAAGTCAAGCAATGTATTCTGGGCAAGACCACCTGTCAAGAGACTGTTTTTTAAACTATAAATTAAGGAGATTAGATTAGAGATACTTAACCTTTTCTTGTTTCATGACTCTCTTTTGCAATGTGGTGAAATCTAGGAACCCCTTCTGAGGATAATGTTTTAAATTAAATAAATAAAATACATAGGATACAAAGGAAGCCAAATATATTAAAATAAAATTAACAAAATATTTTAAGAAACAAAGTTCAGGAACTCTTGGATTAGAACCCCTGAACTAGATAATTTCTAATCTGTGACTTGGGTAAGTTTGTTAGCCTTACAGAACCTCCTAATTTGTAAAATAAGATGAATTGGATTGGTGATTTCATAGGCATAGAAAATCCTAGATGAGGGTGCACTGCCAATTAAAGTCAGCACCTTCTTTGCAAGTCTTAGAAAGCTGGTTAGGACACCTGAGAAGTTTAAGTGACTTCTCTTAGAGTTGAATAGTGGATATATTTCAGAGGCTGAACTTGAACACTTCCTGGCTAGTTTCCTATTCATTGCACTATAGTTCTACATTTGCAAATTGGCAACAATAGAGTATCTAGTTTACAGAGTTGCTATAAGGAAGTGCATTATAAACCTTAAACTGCTATATAAATGTGGATTCTTATTAGGACTAATTGCAAATAAGACAGGTCAAGGATTTACAGCATATAATTGATACCAATTGAATTTTCCTGCTGTCCCTGTAATGCAATGAAAAGTTTTTTGAGGGAAGAATAATAGAAACATCTCAATAATTGGTAGGAACATTAGAGGTCTGAAGGGTTTGTTGTTCTCTTTTGGGGGTTTTATGTATGTAGTCTTGAGCTTTCTATATTCTCCCTAACCCTAATTGTAGAAAGTGAATTTGACAGGCTTTGATATTTCTTTCAGAGTAAAGATTGGTACTGTAGATAGAAACTGATTTGCCTAGGTTGCTAAGGTTGGTTTCTGACTTTCTAACTTTAGTTAATTTATGAGTTTCTATAGATACAAAGTAAAGCTCCTGAATTAAGAGCAGGTGTTGTTTTGATACTGGACCTCAGGTTATAGCAGACTTTTCTTCAATATGGCAGGCATTTATTGTATATCTGCTGTATATTCATTCAAGCACTATATTAGACATTAATGCAGTGAAAAAAGGAGAATCCAAAAGAAGGCAGTATATTGATGATTCTCTTCTTCCTCATAGTTAAAAAAAATTGTTTCATCTATTTATTTCAGATGTGCTCTGAAGCTAGGCTAATGTCCCAAAGGTTTTCTGAAATATGTGGTTCTTCATTTGGGAAATTTCTCAATTGCCAGAGTTGTGAGCTTGATAAGCCTGAGACTCTTTATCTATGGGGAGCAGACCACTTCTGACTTATTCTAACATGGACTTTTTTATGTTTAAACACAGTAGGTGGAGGTCAGTTTTGAACTGTTACTCCAGTATTACAGTATAGATTCACTATTATTGAACCATATTTTCTTTCTATATCTAAGTTGTGTTGTGGAATTTGTATGCATATCTGAATATTTGCATTGGTTAGGGAAGAAGAAGAAAATGCTTTCATAGTATCTGATGTGTGACTGAATAAGATTGGCTTCCTAATCTTAACTGAATTTTGCTCTCCTATTTCCTTGGGGATAGGTTATAAGACAAGATTGGCTTTTGCTTGCTTCAAAAAGCAAGATACTCCGAGGTCTGTGGATTGGGAAAGTGCTAAAGGTGAACATTCTAGTGAACCATCTCTACCAAGGTTGTGAAAGGGACTAGCCAGGTGATTTCACTAACTTTGGGAACTTGCAAAGAAGAGGTAACTGCCAGTGCAGTTCTTTAAGAGTTCGCTGAAGTATCAAAAGATTAAGCAGTTTGCACAGAGATACATCCAGTATATAACAGAGGCAGACCTAGAACCCAAATCTTCCCGATTAATACCATGCTGCTGTTTGTTAACAGGAGTACTGAGTAAAAAAAAATAATTGACACTTCTTTCTTATGAATAATAATATCCCCCAGGATGTATGATCTGCATGCTTTGCATAGCCCAGTGGACTCTAGTAGTGATAAAATGGTTAAGTGGAAATAGGAAGTTTTTAGATCTGGCATTGGTGTATGTTGTTATTCTACAGTCCATGTAGCTACCTTATCATATTTGGCTCTAAATGTCTACTGTGGTTCATTTAAGTTTATAAAATATTACCTGAAATCTTGATGAAGGGAACTGTTATAATTTGAATATTGCTATGCTTTTCACAACTTCAGTTTCCTGGGACTTGTGGGGAAAAAGGCATTCAAGAACGAAGGACTAATTTACTAGTGTGTACCTTTAGGCATTTTTTGTATTTGAAGTTATCCCTCTGATATTTTTCTATGTTAAGATGTACTAATTAGTAGGAAAAGTGGTTTAAATTCCAGTTTTGCTGTTAAACTGTTCTTAATGTCACTTTTTGAATACATACCTTTTTTTCAAAGTCACTGGCTTTTGTAGTGAAGGAGCACTTACATTTCCATTTGCTAAATTTTATGCCATTTTTCTTCAAAGACCCATTCATGGTAGGATCTCGGCAGCAGTCACAGATAGGATAGACCCTGTTTCCTTCAGGATCAGCTTGCACTTAGGTGAGGATCTCAAAAAAAAGAGATTGAGACCAATAGTATTCATTGAGACATGTCGAATTTAAGGCTATCAATTTACAATCTTCTTGGATTTGTTTATTTCTAATAGTTCTGTTACCCTTGTCACATAGCTGACCTGCTTCGTGGCTTTTCATATCTCAATACTATTCCTGACCAGATGGATTGGCTGTATTAATCATGCAAAATCTGTTGAGTTTTCCTCAGAGTCCTCATGGATTTGTTTCTTTCTCCATTTCACTGCCATCATTCCTAGTATAAGTCAGCTGCCTCTGAATTAATAACCTTTGTTCCAGTCTGTCCTTCATAAGTTGTCAGAACAGTTTTTCATAACCACTGCTGTGGTTATTAGCACATTTCCCCTGCTCAGAAGCCTCTGGTGGTTTCCTGCTGCCTCTTCAAGTCAAATGTAAACTCTAGCATTGAGTCTTCCCAACTCAGTATTTGGACCATATCTTCTTGCTTCTTTTTAATTCCACTTTCCTCTCCCCAAAAGCCAGGCCAGTTTTGAAGTATAGGATTTAAAGCTGGAGAAGGATTTTAGAGATCTTCTAAATCCAACTTCTTCATTTTATAGATAAGGAGGAAAGTGAACCCCCAGATAGGGCTAAAAACTTGTTCATGGTCACCAGCTACTGGTAGAAAAAGCCAGGATTCAAAGAAGGTTTTTAGCTTTTTTGCCACTATATCATCATCTCTGCAACTTCTCCACACCTAGAATTTTCTCTGGCTTCATATAGGCAAAGTCATTTCCATCCCCTTTTCTAAGGCTCAGCTTCTGACTCATCCCTTCAAAATGTCTTGCAAAGGACCCATCCTGCTCTCTACTCCCTTAGGACATTTTTTTGGACAGTTTGTGCTGTAATATTACTTGCAGTTGTTTTTTCTAGTTGCATCAGTGTGCACCTTGTTTTATAAAACATTTAATTTGAAACCTCCAGGGTGGATTTTCCTCTTATACTGTTATACTGTACTCCCCTACCCAACTTCACCCCACCCCCCCCAAAAAAAAAAGAGAAAAGAAAGATATAGATCTCTATATTAGCAGTACTGTAGAGGGCATCCTTTAACTTGTATGTACTTTGTGTTTACTTAGGATTAGAGATACAGAGTTGGAAGGGATCTCAGGTAATATGAGAAACTGAGGCTTGGGAAAGCTAAGTGACTTGCCCAAGATTACACAAGGTAGTGTCACTATTGGAATTGCATGTATATGTGCTGTGGTTCTCTTCCCCTCTCTACTTTTCCTTTATAAGCTTGAGTGGAGAGACTTTTCTGTTACTGCCTTTTCTCCCTCTGCCTAATACGGTGCTTGGCACATAGAAGATGCTAATTGATAATTTTATCTAGAGCCCTTATATGCAAAGTAGCATATTTCCCTTCCTTTATGAATGAATGTCAGCTTCTCTGGCCCTGAAGTCAGTGGCTTAACTAATTCTCCTTTTGGTTGTATTGATTTTTTTGTCTTTATAATGCTTATTTAGATGCTTTGTATTTTCCTCTTATTAAAGTTTCAAAAGAATATATAAATTCTTGGTTTTGGGGAAAAAATAACTCTAGCCAACAGGTCAGAGGGCTGTAAGTACTATAGATGGTAAATCTTATTGTTGACCCAAAAAGTATCTGTATTAAATACTTCCACACAGGATTTTGTTGATTCCAGCATTGGACTTTAGCTCTGGTTATTTATGCCAGTCTCAATTCTAATGTTATACAACTTCATTCATTCATTAATGCATTTTTCTCATTTGGGTTTTTGGAAAATGTAATTTTTTATAGGTATTCACTCTTGTTTATCATTAACAGAGTGGAAAATTTTATGCTTTGGTTGCTTTTTAAATTCATGGGAAACCAAGTATCTGTTCAGTAGATGTGGGGGGATGAGTGGGTGGGTGAGGTGGTTTTAAATGCATCAAGAATACCAGGTATCAGATTCCATTTGACCTATTTTTTCCTTCTTATTGATGAAAATCTCTGAATATATCTCTGTAACTTTTGTTTTAGAGTAAATCAGGTTGTTCCTTAAAAAAAAAAAAAGCCTTTGTGAAGTATAATCGAGCTTCATGGCCTACTTCTAAGACCATCTGTATTTATATGTGAAGTTGTAGCCAAGCTCTAATTGAAATCTGTGGGTGAAATCATATTGGTAATCTTAATGCAGCTACAAAGTAGCCACCTTGACCTACAACCATTAGTTTTCTGCCAGTGCATGACCTTGGATGATAGTAGATGATGTTCCAGGAGACATGAAGTGAAATTTATTTTAAAAATATAATGTAATTTAAAAAAATCTTGGGAGTTTTGAGAGTTTAGCAGCACTGTGATGGAAGTTAAGAGACCTGGCTTCTAATTTTGTCTCTGCTCCCTCTGAACCTGTTTCCTTATTTATTTGAAGAAGTTGGACTGGGTGATTATTCATTTCCCTCCCTTCCTTAAAGTCTTAACATCTTGTGTTGATTTGACTTATCAGATGCTTCATTGACAAGAATTAGGTGTAGGGCAGCCTGATGTATCTTATGCTGAAGAATCCTTTTTTCTCATTTATCTATATTCTTTATCTCTTATTTTCATTTCTTATTTATTCTTTCATCCTGCTTGATGCAGAAGCTTTGCTCTCCAATCCCCAGCTACTGTTGAGTCCTTTCCACTCCCTCAAATTAGCTTTTATTTATTATCTATGTACTTATATGTATGTATTATTTCCCCTCCGAGGAAGAAAGCTCCTTGAGGATAGGAATCTGAATTTTTTACTTTGTATCCCCAGCCTCTAACCCAGTTTCTGACACATAGTAAACACTGAATAAATACTTATTGATTAATCTAGATTTGCTATTACGATAAAATTAGGTAATATATTTGAAGTAATATACTATAAACATGTTATTACCTCCTCCTCTACTCTTCTCTTTCATACTCCTCTCCCTTCTTCACCTCCCCATTAATGTAGTTATTATCTCCCTTTTTACAAATGAAGAAATTGAGACTGAGGGGGGTAATTGTCTATGGTTATGTAACTTGTAAATATAGCCATTCTGTTGCTTATACTACTACCCCAGTGAGAAACCTGAGGCTTTGCTTCTGTATACTACTGTTAGAATGTGAAGATGACACCTTGGCAGTCATTTAGTCTAACTCCTTGTTTTTTTTACAGATGATAAAACTCAAGACCCAGTTGCTTCATGACCTTGGGCAAGTCATTTCATTTCTAGAGCCTGTTTCCTTTTATGTAAAAGTAGAAATAATGAATGCATTACCTACTTCAGGGGGTTATTTTGAAAGAAGTTGTTTTGAAAACTTAGAATGCTACATCAGTATTAGGCTAATACTTTGACAGGCACTGTGCTAGGTGCTGGCTATTGGAAAACAAAAATGAAATAGCCTCTTCCCTCAAGGAACTTATATGGTAAATTATTGTCATTGAGTTGTAGTATTCTTGCTATTTTTTTTACAGATAGAAAAATTGGAGAGCATAAATTAATTTTCAGAAGGTAGTGAAGTGAATAGATTTTCATATTTGTTTTGTATTTTCCTCTTATTGAAGTTGATAAGTTTTTTTGAAGGGGGTGCTGGGTACTTGATTTGGTTAGGTATTCTTCAGAGAGTGGAGAGGCAGAAAAATATTTATTGGAAACATAATTTTAAAAAATAAGCCATTCTGAGGCTTAATTAGTGATTGAAGCCCTTAATATAGAATGTTAGTTATCTGATTTTTGATATTTATTTATGTTTGGGAATTTTAACATTTTATGCTTTATTTTATTTTCTTAAGTACTAGGGTTTTAATTTAATATAGAACTGCACAAAAGGTAGCAAAGTGCTTTCATATGACAGAAGAAGGGGGGGAGTTCCCAGCTTTATCATACAAGTTGAAAGTTCATTCTTTGGAACTTGGAACATACTGTTCCATTGAAACAATGCAATAATGGTAGTTAGGTTGTGAGGTTTTGTTCAACTTTTAAGTATTATTTAAATGAGAGTAGTTCTTATTACTAATAGCCCATGATATAGCTGAATTTCTCCACTCAAGTCCTACATTGATGTCTCTTCTATGCCTCCTGGGGAGGTGACCTTTGGTTTTTTGAAGGCTATGCCAGTGGATTGCAAGCCCTAGCAGGTCCTAAGAAGCTTGAATGGCTTCAAGGGTGATCCTGTTGATGGACAAAGCATGAGAATTTAGAGGTTCATTATTAGTAGGCCACAGCAAGAATATATATTAAGTGTTGGAGAAGTGGTGTTTACCTTGTTGAATTCACCTACCTGAAGTTTAAAGTGTAAGGCATTGAATTCCAAATTCAGGGTCCAAGGAGTAGGAAGATGCAAAAAAAGAACTGATTTCTTTTTGGTGGAGGTCCAGCTCTAGACAGAATTTCAAAGTAGGCAGACATTGTCTTTTGGCACTCTCATCTTTCTCCGTTTTTGCACCTTGTTTTCCCTAGGTTCCAGGGTCCTAAGTGCTTTATTGCAGCACCTTTACTTTGGGAAGTGATTTTGATTGGTGATGGGCACAGGTAATGGAGTATGGAGCAGAACTGAGTCAGAATGGACTTTCCTTATATTGCCTTAAGACTGTTGCTTATAGGGACTGTGTTTGGACCTGGGTTCTTTGAGAGCAGGCAAGGGAGCAGGCAAGGGAAATGCTAAGACTTGGCACAGATGGGAATGATACTATCAACTGTGGGCATTCCACAGCTTGCATAATGCAACCAGGAATACTTTTAATGAACTCTGGGGTGTCCTGGCACTCCCAAATGGAATAATGGAAAGTTGGATCAGATCTTCAAAGGTAGTAGTATTGACTTCAATGCCAAAGAAATGCTTGAAGGAAGATAAGCATCTATAGAAGAGTCATATGCATTTTGAGTGTAATGTTTTTAATTTATAGGGTGCTTCTTAAGAGTTTTTTTAGAATTCTATTTTTGTAGGGAGAAGGAAATTTTGAAATTGCATATAATTGTGGATTTTTATCTATTAGGGACACTGGGTATGCAGTAGTCAATATTTGGGGTCTAAAATTAGGAATTTTATATAACTTTTCCACTTAGAAAATGAATCATAACTTCTTTATATTACTAGCTTGGCATTAAGAATTATTTAGTAGTTATGCTAGAAAGGCCTATTTGGAAACTGAGCCCTATTCCATGTACAAAACAGTAAGTGATAATAAAAAAATCTTTGGGGATTTTGAGTTAGTGAAGACAGTAATGGACTTGGAGAGTTTTGTTCTCAGTTCAAATATTTACTATGTGTCCTTGGCCAAATGGCTTCACCTCTCCAGGTCTCAGTTTTAATCACCTATAAAATAGGGTAAGATTTTACTACCTTCCTCATGTTGGTTGTTGTGAACAAAGTACTTTGCAGACCTGAAGGTGCTATTTAAATGTGAATTATCATTGGCAAGGAAGTGGCAACTTCTGGCAGCCCACCAAGATGAGGTTGCAAATAGGACAGTTTTGTTCAGGTTTTTTTTTTCTGCTTCTCTCATCTGCAATAATTTTTTTAGTCTAATAAATTACAGAAACTTTTGAGGTGTTGGAGAACATTTGTGGGCTTTCTTAAACCTACAGCATTTTTTTCATTTAAAAACATTTTTTTTGTTTCTTTAAAACATTTTGTAATCTGTTTTATATAATCTAGATTATTTAAAATTCCTCTCTTCTCCAGATAACCGTTTCTTATAACAAATAATAAAGAGAGGAAAAAGACAGTTTAGCAAAACTAATCAATATATCAACAAATATGGCATTTTATGTATAATTGTTTTTTGCTCATCCCTCCCCCCCAATCTGTAAAGAAGGGAGGGGAGGTATATTTTCATGACTCTTTGAAGCTTGGTCATAATTATGTAGCATACAGTTTTATTTATATTATTATTCTTCCAATTTACAATATTGCCATCCTTATGTTTGTTGTTTCCCTGGTTCTACTTAATTTTGTATTAATTCACATATATTTTACCATACTTTTATATTCTTAATTTCTTACAGTCCAATAATATTCCTTATTCTACAGTTTAAAAGTCATTCCTCAATTGATAAGCACTTAAAGGATATGAACAGGTAGATAGTTTTCAGAAGAAGAACTCACAGTTTATACAACAGGAATTTGAAAAAAAAGCTCTTCACTAATCAGAGAAATGCAAATTAAAATAACCCTGAGTTATGACCTCATACATATCAGATTGGCAATGTTGACAAAAAAGGGAAAACAACAATGTTTGAATAGATACTCTTATGCAGTATTAGTGAGCTGTGAACTGGTTTAACCATTCTGGAGAACAATTTGAAACTATGCCCAAAGGACTATAAACTGTACATATACTTTGACTCAGCAGTATCACTGCTAGCTATTGGAAGATTATAGGAAAAGAAAAAGGACCCATGTGTACAAAAATATTTATTGCAGCTCTTTTTGTGGTAGCAAAGAATCTAAAGCAATGTCTGTCAAATGGAGAATGGCTGAACAAATTATGGTATATGAATGTGATAGGATACTATTGTGCTCTCAGAAATTATTGCCAGACACTATGCCAAGCTTTGGAGATAACAAAAAAGGCAAAAACACTGTCTCTGCCCCCTGCGGAGCTTCTTGGTTAGTGGAAACCACTGGTAAGTAACTATGCACAATCAATGTATGTAGATAAGGCAGCTAGGTCAAGAAGATCTGAGTCCAAATGTGGCCTCACACACTAGCAGGGTGACTTTGAGCAAAACACTTAACCTTTGTTTGCCTTAGTTCATTCAATTGTAAAATGGCAATAACCATAGCTTCTATCTCCCAGGGTGGTTGTGACAATCAAATGGAGATAATATTTATAAAGCACCTAGCACAAAAATCAGGACCTTCTCTCCCATTACAAAGATTCCTACATTTAGTGCCTATATTGGGTGCCAATAATACCCTCTTCTTCACTGTAGATAGAAGTCTATGTACACCACTCTTTTTTTGTCCAGTAGCCAAGCTCTCAAATTCCAGAGCTCTATCTTTGTAATACTCAGTAAAATGACAAAGAAAAACTTCTAAAATACTTTTCCAGTCAATCACTATAGTGAGAATAAAGAATAGTTTTATCATGGAGGTGGAAAGATAATTGTTGACTCCTCAAAGGACCCACGTTCACTTTATCTTTTTATTTGGACTTTGCTTTCTACTTAATTATCTCCTAATATTAGAGAAGGTTCATAAATAATGAATTTATAATTGGCATTTCATCACATATAGCTCTATGATAAAAAGCACACCAAAGATCAGACTTAAAAGAAGCTCACATATAAAGTGAAAAGGAATCTCATAGTCTAACAACCACATTTGGCAGATGCATAAATGATTTAGGATGATGAAGTAAGTTGCCCAAGACCATACACATCATTGGGTTGATGTTGGTTCCCTATCCCTATCCTACCCCTTGGTACACACAATATCAGAAGGAAAGAATTCATATTCATTGGATACAAAAGAGGGTTTTAACCTTTCTTTTGTGTAGGAATAGTGATAGTGATACTTTTTAAACATAAAAGAGCAATTGAATAATTAAAAAAATAAAGAGAAATTCTGAAGGGGACATATTTAAGTGGAGTTAATGAAATCAAAGTTATGGCCTTGATCTTTATAGCTTGTTTTTTTTTATAAGGTTTTTGTTTTTACATCATGTTCTAGATAGTTTGTCTTAAATAAAGATATTGTATTTCAGGATGCTTTTTGAACTCCTTAATTCAAACGAGCTACCTTATATATGCATGCCTTAGGTCACAAGGAGACAGGGCAAATGGTATCTTATGAGGAATTGAAAAACAGCTTGGAACATGCATCCCACATGATTATTAATAATTATATAATGGAAAGGAATGGGAAAATATTAAGAATTTATGTGCCAGGGGCTGGACTAAGTGCTAGGAATAAAAATGTAAGCAAGCAAGACAGTTCCTGTCCTCAGTGAGCTTAAATTTTAATATGGGAAGACAGTTTATAAAGGAGAGTGGTGGTCAGGGAGTACTTTGAGTGGTGAATTGATTCTTAGACTCTAGAACTGAAGAGGAGAAAGGTGTAGTTATTTGGTGGCCTTGCATGAAGGTGACAGTATAGTAAAGAGTGTGATGAAATTGAGTCTAGGCTACATAGAGTCAATGTTTGACAGACAGATGCTCAAGGTCTTAGGTTGGGAGATTGGACTCCTGGTTGGAAGGTGGAGGCTGGAGTGCAAAAGCATGATGGCAGAAAAATGGCTGGTGAGCAGAATGCTATTTGGAGAATTGCATTTGAAAAATTTGCTATGGATATAAAGGAGATGAGGGTGCTAGACAACATAAAAAACCATGAAATGGATGAAGCTACAAAGATTTGCAAGACAAGGAATGTGAGAAGGAGAGAGAAAGGAAGGAGGGGGAGGAAAGGAAAAGAGAGAAAATATGAAAGTGGATGATGTAGCAGTTTTTAGTGGAGAAAAACAAGTATATCTCTTTTGAGCCTGTTTCAAACTGTACTTGACACCTTCTGAAAATAATAGAGAAGAGGAAATTTGACTTTGAGAATGGAGGTCATCCCTTCTGCATTTGTAGAATTGAAGATAGAAGACCTATTATTGTACATTATTGGATAATGTTTAGAGATTGGCAGCTGAAGTGCTTATCTTGGGTTTGGCTGACCAAAGAAAGGGAGGACCATCCTTGGGTGGTGGTGGTCATGCTTGTCTGATAGTTCTTTCTCCTTCAGTGTCTAGTAAGCAAGTGAACACTGAAGAAAGAAAGCATCATTCCCTCCTTGCTCTGTGGCTCTAAGTAGGTCATAGCACAATACCAGTTACTCTTTACAAAGTCACTAGTAACTTGTAACTTGTCATTAAATCCAGTAGTCTTATTTCTGTCCTCAGCCTTTTTTAATTGTCCACAGCATTGTATATTGTAGAATCTCCTTCCTCTTTATTCTTTCCCCTTAACTTCAGTGACCTTCTTGGTTTTCTATCTCCCTCAGACTACCTACCCATCCCCTCCTGTTGGTTCTTCAGTCTCTTGCACCTTAGGCCTCCTACTTTTAAAATTGCTATACTTTTCTCCTTGCTAATCTCATCCACTCCCATTGCTATTGAACTGGAGAAAAAAAGGGAAGTCTTTGAACATGGCCTCTATTTTTCTCATTAAAGTAGGAATCAAGGACTTTTGAGAAGGAAGTATAGGTAGCTTGAGAAGAAGAAACTTTTGTAAAAGAATGAACTACAAGCATTTATAATTTTGTTTTTATAACATTTAGTAGGAAAAAAGAGTAAGAGGTTGAGATCTCTACATTCATTCTGGGCCAGTTGAGATCTATAGTAAATATTAACGAGAGATGACTGAGGCTAAAGGACACTGCTGGGAGTGTCCTGACTGCTTTTGCCAGTAAGACCATTCTGAAACTCTGAGTTCACATTTACCTTCTGAAATGTGAATCATAGTTTATTATCTTGAGCCCTGGCAACACTACTCTGAACTGAACTATTTAAAAGCCTTGAGTTCATCAGTTTTTGTTGCAGTAATTATCTTGCCACATCTTGTTCTTTCATTCCTGAAAGGGAACACATGTAATTAAACATGCTATCTTTCTGCTGAAGTCAGAGCTGCTTAATTTGAACTATTTCACATATCATATGTTATGTTTTTCCTCTCATTTCTTGTTCTTTTGGAGAAAATAGTTTTAAAAACCAAATTGAATAGCATTAAAGTACTAATAATTTGAGAAACTCTGGGTTGGACCTTTTCCATTTCATTTTGTCATATGCTTATTATCTATTAAGGTACCTTTTTTTTTAATCTTAATGGATAGTTTTTGAAATTCCTTCAAAAATGGCAAGAAATTAACTTTTTTAATGTTTCAGATTTGCATCTAGCTTTTTAGTATTTTTTTACTCATGTCCTTCCTGTGTATCATGTCCTTTTATACAATGGTCTAGTCAGAGGTGAGTCAGTCTGATGTTATTCAGGTTGCTTAATCTAGCACACTTGCTATTTTTGTTTATTCCTACTGTCCAGATTTCTTAGAGTTAGGAATTAAAAGTCAATTGGTCAATTGGTACAGACTTTGTTGGGATATTTCTAGACTAGTGGGTCAGGTCTTAAATATTTGACTATTGGGCCAATCTCTCCCTCCTGTTCCCCCATTTATGAATTGATGCTTTGGGAAGGTTTTTTGTTTGGTGATAATAAGGTGATCTTGCCAATGGTAGTTATCACAGAATTCCTGAATCTTAGAATTAGGAACATGGAGGCCCTCTTGTCTAGTTTATGCATGAATGGAAATCCCCTCTGTTGTCTTCATCGTTTACATGGATTAAAATAGGCTGTGTGACCCATTCCTGGAAAGCTCTCCATCCTTATCTCTCTGCCTCTTAGAACCCCTATCTCTCTTCAAGGTTCTTCTCCAATGCTACCTTCTTCAACAGACCTTTCTTGATTTCCCCAGGTTGGAAGCACCCCTGTCTTATCTCTCCCCACTTTATATAAATCTGTGTATATCATATTCATTTACCTGAGAACAAGAATTTTTATATTTGTATCCCCAGCATATAGGACATTACCTGGCCTATAATCAGCTCTTGGTTGATTGTGGATAGAGTGAGATTAATTAATCGAAGTTAGGGAGAGGTGAATTTGTTTGCTGCAAGGGTTTTCCCCCAGTAGCATCCTGTGTAGGGTGTGGTGGAGTGGGATGAATTTGTTTGAAACATGTATGCCAAAGTGGTTATGGTATTCAGCATCCCTTGAGACCATACAAAATAGATTAATGAAGCCTAACTGCTGCAATACTTGATTCATAATTTAATTTTGAAGTGTGCATGATCTTTTTAAAATTTGTGGTTATTGTCTCTTAAAGTATGTCTGGTGCTAGTAAGCTGCATTGAACAACTTGAAGATACATTGTTTTGTTAAATGTAAGAAAAATATAAATTACTTAAATTCATAAATTCAATTCAGCAAACTTAAAGCACTATGCCAAATGCTGTGTGTGTGTGTGTGTGTGTGTGTGTGTGTGTGTGTGTGTGTGTAGCTACAATAATAGAAAGCTCAATCCCAGCCTTTAAGGAGTTTATAATGACTACGGGGGTAGGAGTGGGGGGGATAAAGCAGACATAAGAGAAGAGAGGTAGTATAGTATAGTGAATAGATACCTGTCCTAAAAGTCAGGAAGACCTTGGTTCAAGGCCTTCCTCTGATCTACACTGACTCTATTGTGTCTTGAGTTTTTCCTAATCTTATAGAACTGTACCACTTTTAGACTCATTCTTGATACCTTAGCTCCCATCTTTTATGTAGGTATATGTGTACGTGTTGGGGTAAGTAGTACCAAATGTCAACAAAATATAGATCATGATGTACTTATATAAGAGGATGTGCAGTAGTATTTGCTCTGTGTGTGTGTGTGTGTATGTGTCTATAAGTGGCAGTGAACATCAATACATATATCTTCTAAAAGATGAGAGCTAAGGTGTCAAGGATAAATGTAAAACTGGCACAGTATATTGTGATGTGTATTTTGTTAATGTTTAGTGCCACTTAGCATCCCTTTTTTCTTTTTAAAATTATATTTTTTCAAGATCACATGTAGATATAATTTTTAATAATTTTCTGACATTTTTGTGATCCATGCTACCTCTCCTTTTCAATAATCTCCTTTTAAAAGTATTTTTAGTGTCTTTACCATTCTTAAGGATCCTATACATATTCACAGGAAGCTGCAAATCACTTAAAACCACATTCACCTTAAACTGTTACTTCCACCATAATTTATAGACTCAAGTAAATACTACTGCATTTCCTCTTACATTCAGCTTTACATAGAATCTCATGGCACTCATGAAGAAAACTAATACTACAACTGTAAAATTGTTATATAGATTTCTGTTGAACCACAAAGTATATTTTTACTGTAATGAAGGCTATTTTAAAATTCTAATGAAAAAAGTTTTAGTTGTATGCAGTAGTGGAGATATTCTCATGGCCTCCAAAACACTGATTTCCTTTTTTCTTATCAAGAATGTAAGCAGGGATTATTTTACCTTTGTATTTGCAGTGCCTAGAGTCTAATAACACATTTTAAAAAATTCTTACTTTCTGTCTTAATAATAACTCTAAGACAGAAAGGCAAGGGTTAGGCAGATGGGGTTAAGTGGCTTGCCCAGGCTCACAACTAGGAAGTATCTGAGACTAGAATTTGAATTTAGATCTTCCTAACTCCAAGCCTGGAGTTCTATTCCTCAGGTCACCTATCTGTCCCACCGTGATAGGCTTGTTGTTGGTGTTGTTGTTGTTGTATAATAGGTTTTAAATGAATATTTGTAGATTGATTTATCTAAGTCACACTTTTCTGATATGTTATCCCAGGATATGTGAAGAACACTTTATTATCTGGTTTACTTAAAGTGTAGGATATAGGAAACTTTTGTATACTTCTGATCAATCATTATAGTAAAGAATTCTGGACTTGTACTCAGAATCAGAAGTTCCGAATTAGTATTGGCTCTATCACTAATTAGCTCTGTGATGTTGGACAGGTCACTTGATTCTCTAAGCCTCAGTTCCCTCAATTGTCAGATATGGATAATAACGGTATTTGCAGTGAGAGGCAGGCAACCTGTCAAAACAGATACCTAGTTCAGAATCAGGAAGAACTGGGTTAAAGTCTCATTTTGGATATGTCTTGACTGTAACCTTTCTCCTTATGCCTTTCCATGGGTAGTCTTTTATTTGATCTCCCTTTTTTTTTTTTTAAGATTGTTTTGTTGCCTTTCACACCATGCTCATTTATTTCTTTATTATTTTTTTGTGATTCTGAACTTAATAAATGCTAACAAACATGAACATTTATATGTAGGAAGAACAGAAAAATAGAATTGTATATGAAACCATCATTATGTAGGAATAGTTTCAAAGCTGTACTGCTTGTGTCTCCTGAATTTCATTCTGTTCTCGTGCATTTAAAAAAGTTTCACTATTTTCTTATTTGTTGGCATTATTATCTTTTTACTATTAACCAAATTTATTCACTTCTAACCCTTATTCCTGAGCCTCTCTGAACCAGTTACTTCATGTGTAAAATAGAGGAGGCTACTTTAACTAGAAGAAGTTTAGGGCTTCTTCCATTTCTGATAATCCTAGATTTCTTAGTGGTATGTTACTGTGGATAGTAGAGAGCTGGAGAGCGCTGTCCATGATCTGAAATACTCTGTGCAGTTCATACCCCCATATGTATTTTGTGTAAGCACTCTTTTGTAATTGGTTATACAATTGGTGTCCTCAGTCAGCACTGATCTGTAGAATGATGCATCCAGAAAACAATGCTGTATCATCAGATGGGCCTGCCACGTGAAGGAAATAATTAAGACTTGTGAAGGGCCTCAGTTTTTCAGCTGGTTATTAAAAAACAAAACAACTCCCCCCATTCCTTATAAAATAGAGCATAAATAGCTTATGGTTAAAGTTACTGAGCATTAAGGTGAAGAGATAAACCTAATGACAAATACCAGAAGTTCTTTGCTGCCAATTCTCTGACATCCCAGAGGTGGGTGCATTTGCAGGCTGTTTGGTATCCTGAGGGTAAGGATCATGGATGAATCTGCTTTAGGTCTCTCATGGAAGTGAGACCTATTTGGCTCAGTAAGTGGGTGCCTGCCCATCCAGACAAATGGTCTCTCTCCTGAACAGTGCTTAGCTAAGAATTTCTGTATTGTGGTCAAGGATTATAGTGTGCTTGACTCTGGGAATGCAGTCAGTTTTAGATCAGTGGGGGGATTCAAGGCCAGACATCAGATAGGCTGGTGTCTGCCAGCTGAACAGTTCAGTTAGTAGCAGTAATTTCAGATTCAAATGGAGTATGTTACTAAAGTAACTTTATCATCCTCTACACAGAAAATGCTCCATTTGTTCTAATTGGTTTTAACAATCTCTTTTAAGTGGAGGTTTTCAGCTTTCTAGCTATTGTCATTCCTTGAATATCCATGCATATTTTTTCCTATTGTCTTTGTCCCCTTTGTTTAGACCTCTGTTTGGAATGTCCTTCCTTCTGTCCATTATCCTTAATTCTACCTACTATTCAAGTTCTAATTCAAGTTTGCCTCCTCTCTGAAACATTACTTGACCACTTTGCAGATAATACAGCATTAGATTTAGGTTTAGGAAGACCTGAATTCAAGTTTTACAGTAGACTCTTACTGGGCCTATGCCTAGAGCTTGGGTAAGTTACTTAACTGCTTTCAGCCTTAGTTTTCTTTATCTATACAGTAGGAATGATAATAACTTAACTAGCTTGTTGTGAAGGTAAAAATGAAATATGTGTAAAGCTCTTTGCTAAAGCACTGTATAAAAGTTATGAAGATAATATTGTCCTCCTGAAGTACTAAAATCCACCCCCAACCCCTCTTGGGGCACTCGCCTATTGCTTTTTAAAATTTCTTTTTTTGTGTGTGACCTGTTTTCCTGACTGGACTGTAAGATCCTGAGAATAGAACTGTGTCTTGTACTCCATAGTATATTAGCACACAGTTGTTATTTGTTAAGCATGTTGATTAATTTTAAAGGAATCACCAAGGTTCTCTTGAAGAATCTTTAAGTTGTAAGAAATAGGATTTGAAATAATCTGATCTTTAAGTTAAAAGCACACTTTGGTAGTTGGAACAGTAGACTGAGCTATGAAGCAGGATTATTCTAGTACTGACTGCTGTTTATTACCTGTGTGTCTGTGGCCCAGGCATTTAATTCTTGTTTTTTTTTTTATCTGTAAAATGAGAATGTTGGACTTAAAAGACATTTTAGTCATAGCTCTTTAAATCTATAAATTCCTTATGTTAGCCTTGACAAGGTGCTCAAATTTCTACTTCATTTACTATTCTTTTTTTAGACTTAGATATTTGAAGGCCTGTGTAAAAAATGCAAATTCTCAGCAATGAGCATGTAATGATGTAATAATCTGAAGAAATGGTGAGGGGGTTGGCCTTCCCCTTTTTATGATGTGTTAAAATTTTAATTATTTTTATTTAAAATTCTTACCTTCTATCTTAAAATCAATATTGTATATTGGGTAAGGGTTAGGCAATGGGGGTTAAGTGACTTGCCCACGGTCACATAGCTAGGATGTATCTGAGAACAGATTTGAACCTAGGATCTCCCATCTCTGGGCCTGGCTCTCAATCCACTGAGCCTCCTAGCTGCCCCCTCTCCCTCACTTTTTGTGGGGGTGGTCTAGAGCCATTCCTGGGTAGTATAATTTCTGATTGGAAATCAGAAAATATTTGTATTCATTAAATTCAGTAAGGACTTATTAAGTACACCTCTTTTCCAGGTAACATATTTGGTGATGGGTATACAAAACCAAAATGAAGCAGTACCTGCCTTCAGTGAACTTACATTCATTGTCTTACCAGAAACTTGATACTTGTATACATCTCCCTTGCACTGTATAATAACACAGAACAAGTGAATAATAAATACTCAGATGGAGATGGCTCATTTGTCTACTTAAGTTGTGATGGGCAAATTATAAAGTGATGTTGACAGAAAGCTAAACCTGAACATTCTACCAGAGGAATATGTTAATATCAAGTTGTGAGAGACCTTTTGAAAAGTTGCTAAATTTAAGTAAGCACGTCTTTGGATAGAGAATAGGAAGGAAAATGAAAAAGATTTTAAGCCTATAAACCTCCTGGTAATACACTTCTAGTGGAAGCCTTGCCTAAGTAAAATTTCCCATTTTCAGTGTGGAACCTGAGGTTCAAGGCTTTTGTAGTAGTCAGGAAGCCAAACCCATCAGCTGCAGAACAAACTCAAGCCACTTCCTTTGTAGAATTAGTCACATGAGATACAGTGCATTTGAGATATATATATATATCATAATGAGTGAATATGACACATCAGTTTACTGTAGTATTGCAAAAGATTCATGAAAGTGTGGGTTCTCTACCAATCAAATGGGATTGTAGTTCTTCCATGCCACAATAGACTGTTTTCATGAGCTGCTGTGGTCAAAATATTATTACTTTATGGCTACCCTTTTGATAGTGAATAATGTCTCTGAATTTGCCTAGATTATTCATGCATTGAACTGTGGACACAATACAAGGCTTTTACTTAAAGCCTCTCCAACTTAGTAGAGCCTGTCAGAGCTCTGTCTTAAGTATACCAGAGCATACTATCTTCTGAGATGCCTTTGAGCTAATCTAGAATCACCTTCACACCACGAGACAAAAAAGTAATGAAAATGCATACTATTAGTATGTTTAAATTTTTAAGTTTTGCATTGAGTAGTCCAGACTTCAGAATTGGGCCTAATTGTGCTAAAGATTTTTTTTTTTAAAACCCTTGCCTTCCATCTTAGAATCAATACTGTGTATTGGTTCTAAGGCAGAAGAGCAGTAAGGGCTAGGCAATGGGGGTCAAGTGACTTGCCCAGGGTCACACAGCTAAGAAGTGTCTGAGGCCAGATGTGAACCCAGGACCTCCCATCTCTGGGCTTGGCTCTCAATCCACTGAGCCACCCAGCTGCCACTGACAATTTTCTTTCTTTCTTTCTTTTTTTTTTAAGCCAAGTGATAGACTATAACTGACTCAAGGTGCAGTGGAAAGAGCACTGACTCAGAAGTTTGGAATCTTTGTTTCCAGTCCAAGTTCCCTCGACTAATTAGCTGTGACCATAGGCAGATTTACTTTATTTTTCTGAGCCAAAATTTCCTCATTTGTTAAATGAAAAGATTGAATTAGATCAAGGGTTTTTAACCTGAAGGTCTGTGAATGGAAAAAAATACATTAATAACTATTTTAATATAATTGGTTTCCTTTGTAATCCCATGTATTTTATTTTATACATTTAAAAACATTCTCCCAAGAGGTGCATAGATTTTACTAGATTCTCAAAAGAGTCCATGACACAAAAAAGATTAAGAACCCTGGTTAAGGTTAAGACCCCTTACAGCTCCAACTTTTTATGATTCTGTGACTAATCCAGTTCTGATATCTTGTCCAGCATTGGATTCACATTATAGAACACCACTCCTTCTAGAGTCAGAGGACTTAATTGTGGGCCATGGCTATAAAGATTGGCAACAGGAAAGAACAGAACTAAACAAGGCCAACATGTTGCATGCAAGTACCACATGAGGAAATTTTGAAATAATGGTAAATAAATTCAACAAAATTTGTTTATTTTCCTAGGTTGGCCCAATCTTTATTATTCTATATTGGTAGTAAGGTGAAAAAGGCAATGAATGACATATTAACATAAACTCAAATTCTGTGACTTTTTTTTTAAACTCCAGGAAAGCTTTCTTCAATAGGATTGACAGGACCTGTAATTAATCGTTCTCATTGTCAAGAGAGCTGCCCTGTCTTCAGTAGCTTATACATCTGAAAGTTTCATCTTTATAACTGATCTTAGGTTATAGCCTGATGATTGAACTGCTTTTAAATGAATTATTTTAATGGAAAATATAAAGTTGTACTAAATGCACCAATGTCCTACATAAATCTTTGAAGCATTTTGAAGTTACAGTTAGTTTAATCCATCAATAGACTATGCTCAGGGCCTAAAAAAATAAAATGAAAGAACACAGAATGATATCAGGTGGTCTATTTTTGAGAGATTTGATAAAATCACCTTTTCATAAATTTCATATGATCACTTGATCTTATTTTTTTTTCTTTCTGAGAACTCTGAGGGCAGGGACATTTACATTTACATTTTTTGTGTCTCTAGGTCTTAGCTTGGTACATAGTTGACACTTAATGCTTATTAATTGACTTACTGATTGATTTTCACAGGAATTTTATTTACATACATAACATTATATTTATGAAGTCTTCCTTACAACCACCCTGTGAAGTAGACAGGGTATCATGGTATAGTGCAGTGATGGGCAAACTATGGCCTGCAGGCCAGATGCTGCCCCCTGAAATGTTCTATCCAGCCATGTGACATTATTCCTAATCTGACGAATACAGTGAGTAGGACACAATACAATGAAACTTTGAAAGAGTTGCCTTAGAAACAGACTGACAGATGAGCATCTCCTTTCCTTTGGCCCCCTCTTTAAAAAGTTTGCCCATCACTGTTATAGTGGATAAAGTACTCAGCTTGAAGTTAGGACTACTTTAGTTTGAATCCTGCTTCAGATACCAAGATATTGTGTGACTGGTCAAATTACTTAATCTCTCTGAGCATCTGTTTCCTTGCCTGTAAAAGAGGACCCTTAAAGGCTCTCTCATTCCAAAATTTGTAATACTGTGATTCTAAGATCTAAATATTGTATCAATTTTACCAGTGAAGTATCTTAAGACTTAGAGTGACTTTTTTGTCTTAAAACATTTTATTTAATTAATTAATTTGTAATATTTCCCCATGGTTCCATGATTCATGCTCTCTCTCCCCTCCTCCCACCCCCTCCTGTAGCCAACAAGCAATTCCACTGAGTTTTACATGTGTCATTCATGAAGGTCTATTTCCATATTATTAATATTTGCATTAGGGTGATCATTTAGAGCAGTGACTGTTCCCAAACTTTTTTGGCCTACCGCGCCCTTTCAAGAAAAAATATTACTTAGCCCCCTGGAAATTAATTTTAAAAAAATTTTAATAGCAATTAATAGGAAAGATAAATGCACCTGTGGCCATCACCACCTCCCTGGATTGCTGCAGCACCCACCACTTTGGGAATCACTGGTTTAGAGTCTACATCCCAGATCTTATCCCCATCCAACCAATGCGATCAAACAGTTGTTTTTCTTCTGTATTTCTACTCCCACAGTTCTTTCTTTGGATGTGGATAGTGTTCTTTCTCATAAGTCCCTCAGCCTTGCTCTGGATCATTGCATTGCTGCTAGTAGAGAAGTCCATTATGTTCAGATTGTACCACAGTGTTTCAGTCTCTGTGTACAACGTTCTCCTGGATCTGCTTCTTTCACTCTGCATCAATTCCTGGAGGTCGTTCTAGTTCACATGGAATTCCTCCAGTTCATCATTTCTTTTAGCACAATAGTATTCCATCACCAACATATACCACAATTTGTTTAGCCATTCCTCAATTTTGAAGGGCATCCCTTCATTTTCCAGTTTTTTGCCACCATAAAGTGCAGCTATAAATATTTTTGTACAAGTGTTTTTCCTTATTATCTCTTTTGGGTATAAACCCAGCAGTGGTATGGCTGGATCAAAGGACAGGTAGTCTTTTAAAGCCCTTTGAGTATAGTTCCAAATTACCAACCAGATTGTTTGGATCAATTCACAACTCCACCAGGAATGCATTAGTGTCCCAATTTTGCCACATCCCCTCCAACATTTATTACTTTCCTTTGCTATCATGTTAGCCAATCTGCTAGGTGTGAGCTCTCTGAGTCAGTGATTGCAATGGTGCCTTCTGTTATCTTGGTAAATAACGGAATTTGTCCTATTTTAAGTAGATGTGATTGCTACATTCTAGTCTCCTGCACAAAACTTTTCTCTTTCATCCCCATACCCCTCAAATGTCCCAGATGTTTTGTTTTTTTTTTAAAGGTAGGATCCACTTCTCTTCTGGTGTCCCCTACAATTTGAAGGATTTTCAAAGTGAAGGAACTGTGAGTGTTGACTGAAATATTTCTTACCCAGGGTTGTTAATGAAGATGGTTGTAGAGTTGAAAATGAACTAAATTATGACTTTTGATCTGAGTGTGGTTGAAGGATATAGGATGTGAATATTTGTGATTAGTTAAAGCTATCCTATATAGAAAGGGAAAGAAGCTTATTAGCAGGAAGTGCTTGGTGCAGTTCTGCATATACTTGTCCCCTAATCTGAATCTGATCTTGGTAGTTTAGAAATAAATGGAGGACTACATTTCACCAAAGATTCCTCTAGTTGAGATATGGTCACAACTGAAATTCAAAAGCATGTTTTTGAACTGTTGTTGGGCAGGGGTTTTTGAGGCCATTCACCTTGGAAGGAACTGCAGATGATGTTCAAGTAGTGGAAACCAAAGTTGTTTTTTATCAAAGGGAAGTTAGAAATTGCGTATTCTAATTTTAGTTATAAGAGATCAGAGACAAAACAATAGTGGAATATTAATAACAATTATACTAACATTAATAACTAAATACATGGCACTTTAAAATTTGCAAAATGGTTTACATCTGTATTTCTCTCTTAAGCCACAAAAACACTAAGAAGTAAGTGCTATTGTTACCATCCACATTTTAGAGATGAGGAAACTGAGGTCTAGAGGATAAGTTACTTGCTTTGGCCGAATTTGAAGTCATGACTTATTGACTCCAAGTTAAGCACTACCTAAAACATATTTGCTTTCATTCCCCTTAGCTAGAGATAATTCTCCTTCTCTGTGTTCATATACTATGTTAATCAACAAGTGACTATTTAGAAACAAAAATTTTAGAGAGACACCTGGAAAATAGAACCCTGGGGCATAGTCACTGAGATTAGGATTTAGTACTTTGTGTCTCAAATTCTTTTCATGTTAGATGAAGATAATGCTCCTTATTAATAATACAGAACTACCTAATTAATTCAACAGTACTATTTGGAAATATGTAGCTATTAGGTTAGGCCCAATTTCCTTTACTACCATAACACAGAAATAAACTTTCTCTGTAATGATAGGGTTTTCTTTTTTTCTGATACTGTTACCTGCCTGATGTTATTTGTCTCACCACACAGTTCCATATGCCTCCCTGCCATTGGCCTAGAGTTCAGTACTAGTTCTTTGAACCTCTCCTTCTTCCTCTAGTCTTAAAGGTACTTTAAATAGGCTACTTGAAATATCTGTTGTTGACACCTGAATAAAATATCCTTGATGGGGCTTAAGGATCAATATTATTACTACCTGAACTTTCTCAGAAGTGTATGACTTTTTTTTTTCTAGGAAAAGCTTGGATGAAGGCAGGAATTAAATGCTACCCTTTTTTTTTTAAACCTTTTTATTTATACTTATGTCTAGAGTTGTGTGGATATTTGATATCTCTGAAAACCAAAGGTAGATAAACTTATCTTTCTTAGGATTCCTGATTTTTAAAATGTTCTCAGAAAATGGATATTTTTTTTTTCTGTGACTGGGCTGAAAATTTGTCCTCATATTCCCTGAATACACTTCATTAAAGGAGTATTGACAATTAGAACTTCAGTTCCTCTGTCAGATCTCAGGGAGTTTCTGGCACTAGTTGAATTGCAGACTTGCTGGAAAGAGTGAGCAGACCTGTGTGGATTAATAAGCTCAATTTGGACAAACTCCTGGCACTCAGCTGGAATGTAGAAACTGTAGTGGGATTTTCAGTGAAGCATTTAGCAATTTACAGATGTTTGTGTTTTAGACAAATTCTATCTGTCTGGTAGGATTAAGTGGTCAAATTCGTCTGATAGGCAGGCTTTTCAAAGTATTTGCAGGTCACAAGTACATTTTATTTATAGAAAAGTATTCATATTGAAATAAGGGAGAGATTGTATATATAGAAGCTTAAAATTAAGCAGCATTTCACCCAAAATAGGGTGCTAACAAGTTTAAAAGGCGTTATTTTAATAGTTACTTTAAATCTTAAGAGTTCTCTAAACTAAAGCACTATTTCAAAAGTCACCAAAATTTTTCTCTGAATGATCCATCCCTGTTGTAGAAAGCTAGGAGGGGAGAATAGTGAAAAGAAAAATGGATCAAGAATCAGGTGACTTGGGGGGCAGCTGGGTAGCTCAGTGGATTGAGAGTCAGGTCTAGAGACGGGAGGTCCTAGGTTCAAATCCGGCCTCAGACACTTCCCAGCTGTGTGACCCTGGGCAAGTCACTTGACCCCCATTGCCCACCCTTACCACTCTTCCACTTAGGAGCCAATACACAGAAGTTAAGGGTTTAAAAAATGTTAAAAAAAAAAAAAAAGAATCAGGTGACTTGGATTCTAGCTATAGTTTACTTTTATGGCCTTCCATCATTTCTCTGCCTTTTGAAGCTCAATTTCTGAATCTAAAAAATGAAAATAATACTTGCATCGCCTACCACAAAGGGTTATGAGGAAAGTAATTTGTGGAATAAAATCTATATGAATATGAATTTTTAGTATTGATTCTCTTGTTCTTAGTTTATTCATCTGCAAAATGAGGAGTTTAGACTAGATGATCTCTCAATTCTTTTCTAACTGAATCTTTGAGCTTCTTCCTCATATGCCAAATCTGCATGATAACCAAGTCTAATAGTATCATTGCTTAGTACTATGTTTTTCTTGTGTTTTGTGGTATGGGAAGGCCAAGTCATTTCAGCATCTAGTTCAGTTGGGTGGATATGAGAATTTCTTTGCAGTAAAATATTTTATTTTTAAAAACTTTTGTTCAGAAATTGCTCAGCAGTATCTCTTAGGTCAACCTGGTTTCAGTGTATATGTCTTAGGTAATGTGTAGAAGAATTGCATGTTGGTTCTGATTTGCTTTTAGAATTGTTTTGCCCCATGGTGATCAGGCCCACTTGTTTTTTTACAAATGTCTCACCTCATTAAGTGTCCAATTTGCTTTCTTTATTTGTGATGTGTGTGTGTATGTGTGTGTGTGTGTGTGTGTGTGTGTATGCACAATATATATCTATCTAAAAAAAAAAGGCCTTAGGATTTTTTTTTTTCTGCTTCTGTATAAATAGCTTCAAAGTTCTCCCAGTAAATGTATTATAACAAAAGGAAATCACCCGTGGGCTTTTTATCATGTTATTCCTTGAGGGAAATAGTACACTGTTTATCAAGACAAAGAAAAGTTCTTGTTATTTCTTTTTCTTCTGCTTCATCCAAGGAGGAGAATGATTTTCATTGGAGAGACTTGAACAAGGATGTTAGAAGAAGCTCTTTATATGAATTCAAATATCCAGACCTAGATGAATTGCATTCCAGGATTCTGAAAGAAACTGAGCTGGGGTCTTAAAGCTAGTAATCATTCAGATTCCAGGGGAATGAGAGATAAGCCAGGAAATTGGAAGTACAGTAGTAAATGTTGTCCTGAATTTTAAAAAAAAGGAGAAAAGGGATGAATTTTAAAAGCCCATATGCCTGATATTGTTGCCTGGCAAAAGTTTGGAAATGCCAGTTAAGTAGATGGCAGATGATTGTGAGCATTTGGAAAAGTATTGGTAAATTACTAAATGCCAGTTTGGGTTCACTAAAAATGTCATGTCACACTAACCTCATTTCATTTTCAGTTAAGGTTTGCAAGTTGGTGGAGGAAATGTCAGAGATACAATGTATATTGATTTCATTAAGAATATGACAGTTTCTAGTGGTACTCTTTGAGAACAAGATGGAAAATGTTAGGTGGATTAAAGTATAAAGCATGCTTACAATTCTTGGAGCAATCTCTCCTAAAGAGTGTTAATGTCCTAAGTCATACTAGAAGCTGGGGAGGACAGTAGGACAAAAATAAAGTAATTCTAGTACTCAAGGAAGTTACATTATTAAGGGAAACAACAAATATATTTAAGTGTACAAAACATGCACAAGTTGCTCAGGGGATCAGAGCGACTGTCATAAGTTGATTGTATTTTGTGAAGTCTTGTAAAGAACACTGGCCCTGGATGTGGAGGTTTTTTTGTTATTGGTAGAGTTGAATTTTATTGACTACCTCGGTAAACTTTAGGGAAATCGAGCAACCTCTGTGGATATCATTCTTATATCAGAACCCAAATTATATAGTCACCAGGGGATCTAGATCATCCAGGACCTGGTCAGATCCTGAAGTATTGGTTGAGAAATCCACAGAGATTCCAAGAGGGTTTCTAGTGATGTGATGCTCATGATTTGTAGTATTGTGTAGTGGTCTCTTTTCAGGTTATAGTGAGAGCAAAATATAAGCATGACCAAGTGGAAGAACAAAGTCCTTCTGCAGTTTTGGATAAGATTTCACCAATTCTGCCGTTTTCCCAGTGAAATTGCTGTATTCCAGTGACCCAAAGCCTAGGATTTGTGGACATTCTTCTGTTGTTGTATGAGTATTGGGAGAATAGAAATACCAAAGATGGCATATTTTCTTGACTTATGTGTTTTCCTTGCTCTCCTTTATCAGCTAGTTTCTTAAAAATTTCCAACATGAATCCATTCTTTTTAGTTCAATTTAGCAAGCGTTTGTTAAGCACTTAGTTTGTGCTAGGCAGGCCCTTTCCAGAGGCAGCTATTGGCCTGGTGGATAGAATGCTGGGCCTGCAGTCAGGAAGACCAATAGAATTCAGTTGTAGCCTCAGATGCTTACTATTTGAGTGACCTTGGGCAAGACACTTAACCCTGTTTGCCTCAGTTTTCTTAGCTATAAAATGGGGATAATAACAGCACCTATCTCCCAGAATTGTTGTAAGGATCAAATGAGATAATGCAAAGTGCTTACTTAGCACAGTGCAGGCACATAGTAGGTGCTATTTAAATGCCTATTTCCTTCTTTCCCTTTCCTTCTGTTCCCTACTTTGTGTTATAAAAACAAGACAAAATACAGGATGGCCTCTACTCTCAAAGGCCTTACATTCAATATCAGAATGCAAAGGCACCTTATTTTCTCACTTTGGGCAAGAAAGTTGGAAAGAGTGATCGACAATGTTCTGGTTACCACAAGGAGGAGTATAAGGAGCTTTTAGTTGGAGTCACAAATCATGGATTGGAGATCTACCTTATAGCTGTTTTGAGCTTCAGCAAATCCCTGAATCCCTTTGTGTTCCCTTCTGCCCTAGATAATGGAATAATGAAACACACCCTATATTTCTTTCAGGGTTGTTGCAAAAGGAATGATTTCTTAAAGCTACAAAGTGCCATATACACATGAATTATTCTTCATTATTATAGGGTTGGGGCAGACAGAAGTGTAAAGAAGGCTGAAAAACTTTAGTGGCTTCTCTTAAAGGAAGCTTCACTGCTCTCATTCATTTTCATCATCAAAAACATTGATTAAGCCCTTTCTATGGGTACAGCATTGTTGTAAGGTGCTATCAGCGTGACTGTGACCAGCGGCAACTGGGTGTGATGCTTTTGGGGACCTCAGTCATTCATAACAAGTGCTGTACTCAGCATTTTGCTATTTGATCTCAATGATATCCTTGCCCACCAGGAACTTGACTAATCAGAAAGGCAACTCAAATGCATCAAGTAATTAAAGGACATTTTATAAAACAGTAGTTATTAGGTGGGGTAGATGATGAAATTTCTGAAGAATTGAGAGAAATATGTGAGCAGAAGTAGTTGGGGAAAATGCTTCTTGAAGTTGATAGGTAAGTAGAGAGAAATTGGTCTCTAGTTCCTAATTGGTGAATATCAGTTAATATATTTGGTGAAATAAATATTCACCAAGTCTTGAAGTCAGGCTAAAAGCTAATAAGAAATAAGAACTACCACTCATACAGCGTGAGCATCTCCACATCTTTGCCAATCTTAAGCCTTTAGGAGCAAGATGAGGAAGAAGGGGAACCTGAGTAAATTAAAACCATCAGGAGTGTTCAGAGTTCATGGGGCTTCCCTTTTATGCCCTACTTTTCATTTTACCCTTTACCTCCTTTGTACATTTGTATGCATTATCCCCTGTGTCTGGAATGTATATATTATTCCCTTTCATTGCCTCCTTTGTACAGAGCACTATGTTAGAGGTTAAGATAACTTCATATTTTTATTCTCTGCCTATTAAAATCTTTCAAGACTTAACTTAAATATAATTTTCTATATTATTATGGGACCAACAAGATCATCTAGTATAATCCCCTTATTTAGAAAATGAAGAAACTGAGGATTAGATAGGTTAAGTGACTTGGTCAAAGTCTCAGGGGGCAAATAGCAGATAACTATTCCAAACCTTGATCGTCTGACTCTAAAGACCCATTGTGCCAGGCTTTACTCCCTATCCTTACCCTCCCGATTTGAAGTGATCTCTTCTTATCTTTAATTTTTGATGTTCTTTGACCTGTTCTATGCTTTTAAATTTCTAAGTTGTGTAATAGTTGTTTGTATATATTTCATTTCTTCTACTAGTTCATAAGTTCCTTGGGGGCAAAGACTTATTTTTATTCTTTACTTTTTATTCTCAGTACTCAGTATGGTACGTTACAGATAATAGTATTTAATAAATGTTTAAATTGTTTTCTGGCTTTTTTTTTAAACCCTTATCTTCTGTCTTAGAATCAGTACTGTGTATTGGTTCCAAGGGTGAAGAGTGGTAAGGGCTAGGCAATGGGGGATTAAGTGATTTGCCCAGGATCACACAGCTAGGAAGTGTCTCTGAGGCCAGATTTGAACCTAGGACCACCTCTTCTCTAGGCCTGATACTCTCAATCAACTGAGCCATCCACCTGCCCGCTTCTGACTCCTTTTGTTAAATGTGTGACCTTGGAAACCTGAAATTCTTGGTCTCAGTTTCTTTCCTTAGCTTTATATAGGAATAATACCTACCTTTAAGTAGTTGAGTAGGTCAAATGAGATGAATGTGAAAATCCTTTAAAAGTGGGGTAAAGTCTTATAGAAATGTAAGATGTCTTCGTGATTATAATAATTTGGAATGGACTCTTACTGTATCTATATGGTTTCCTTAGCTAAGCCACAGATTTATTTTGTGGTCATGGCACTGTTAAATGCACTTTATTTGATCTAGACTGAGGCTACTTGAAAGTGTACATTGAGGAGGGTGGTAAAACCTGAGTACAATAGTCTGTATGTAATTAGACCCCAATATATAACTAATGATAATATATTTTTGTACCACAATTATAGTTCATGTTTTTCCATTTAGTGCCATGTTGTTGGTTATATAGAAGGGCATAGTATTTTTTTAAATCCTTGCTTTCTGTCCTAGTAACAACTCTTAAGTCAGAAAGGCCAGTGGGGTTATAATTATAAATGAATTGTCCAGGGTCACATTGCTGGGAAGTGTCTGAAGCCAGACTTGAATCTATATCCTCCTGACCCCAGGCCTGGTTCTCTAAACATTGTGCCGTCTTGCTGCCCTTAACTGCATGGTATTAAAGGCCACCTTACGCTCATGTAATTCTTTGTCTTCATTAAAAAGCAAGTGAAGAACTTTGGCCATGGCCCAGGAAAACAAAGAGGAAGACATAGCCATATTATTACATTTCAAATTGAGTGAACTTTAGCATTGATAACTAATACTAAATGTATTTTATAGTGACAAGACAAAAGGAAACCATAGTAGCCATTCAGGTTTTAAAGCATAAAATACTTCAAAATTTTCATGAAACTACTTTGATGAATTTTCTCAAGGGACTATAAAATTCTAATGCAACACTGGAGAAACCTGAGTTTTAGAAAGACAAAGACCTGACATTTCTCTTTGGTTCTAAAGTAACTGAGACATAGTTAACATTTTCACTCGTATGTCAGAGAAACTGATCTTCTGAATATCCCAATGACAGATTAATATTGTTTTCTTAACATATAAAGAGCAAGGAGAGCTTTGAGTTTCACAAAATCTGAAAAAGAGCAGTTATGCTAGTTACTTCTGGAGTTTGTAGGAGAGAGGTTTTTTTTTTTTTTTTAGTGGCATAACTAACTTTATATGATATTTTGTGTCTTAGACTGTAACTAAGTTGGTACTGTCTTCCCTTAACCTCCCAGTAAACTTATTTGGTCCCTAATAGTTAAGTTTTTGCCTTAACTTGCTGGGAACCAGGCCTCCACAATGCTTCCCAGATATCTCTGTACCATTCTTCCTCTACTTCTCTTCCCCCTCCAACTCCCCTTTCTGTTATCTATCAATCTTTCCTAGCTTCCCATTGTACCAGGTTGTTATTTAATAAATATTCTTTGTATTGGATTTAGTCTTAATAATCAATAAACAGGTACTTATTAAGAATGTGTAAAAAGAGAGGCAGCAGTATGGTATAGTTGGTGAAACCTGTGGCACCTATTGTGGAAGACCTGCTCCCTTCCCCTCTCCACACACATTTCTCATCTGACCTGCCCTTCTGACCAACAGCCCAATGGGATCGCTTCCTCCCTCTTCCTCCACTGTCTGAGGTAAGGGGTTAGCTTCACCTGCAGTGTGAGGGTTGCAGTTTGGGCACTCAGTCTTGACATTCAGTTTCTAAAAGGTTCACCATTACTGGTATAGGGGATAGAGAACTTGTCTCAGTCGGGAATACCTGAGTCAGTTTCCCCTATATCTCAAGAGTGAACTGCTTAACCTTTCAGTGCTCCAGGCAACAAAGATCTTAAGTTGTGCTGGAGCCTTGGCTGTTTCCCTTTATATTCAAGAGGACTAAAGTGTATCAAAAGTGTGATGCCTTTTGATTTTTGCATAAATTGGATGTAAGTGAGGCAGAGTCATGCAGAATCATCAGCCTCACTCTCTCTTCCAGTCTCATCAAAAGTCCAGTGGCAAGATAGGGCAGATGAATGACAATGGACTGTAGGATGCAGTGGATGACCTTGGCTTCTTCAATGTGTAACTGAGCTCTAAGTGCTTCACAGTGCCTGCTTCGCTGCCTTCATGGCTGTTGAAGCAGATTGTTTTCATCTGCCTCTTCCATCAGGGTAATCTCCATAAGATTGGGATAGACACTCCCCCAACTCACCTATAGATTGAAGTGTGTTGGTTACCCTCAACCTGGTTGAGCCTGTCTGTTGAGACAGTTTGCTGGGATATGCCTGCAGAAGAAGAAAGCAACTTTGAAAAAGGCTAAGCATGCCCTCACTTCAGAGGTGCTAGTCTTCCCTGAACACTGTACATACCTGATAGCTAGGATCCTATCAGATACTGGTAGAGGGAGTTCCTCTCTACTCCCTACACTGTTGAATAATAAAGTCAAAGGTCCAGGCCCAAAAAAGGTGTGTAAAAAATTCCCTTTGACTCTTTAGTTTACCTAAGTGGCTATTTATATAATCTGTTTGTAGCTCTGCCTCTTGAACTATATAACTTAAATACTTACCCTTCTTTCCTATTTATGAGTCCATCTGAGTCCATTAGCCTGATTTTATACTGCTCCAGCTTTCCATATCTATGCTCTTAAGCTTTCAGCTCTTCTCCTTATGTGCGACTCCTCCTTCCCTATTCTTCCATCAGATTCTTAATTCTGAATTGTACCCTCTTGGTCAAGGGAGAATTCAGGGCATAGTGAAAGAGCTCTGACAGGTCTGGGTGGGTAAGCTCCAAGGGTGAGTCACCATTAGCTAGAGGCCTGGGTTAATTGAACATTGTAGTTTATTATTAGAAGTTAAGAAGGCATTTATTCTTCATAAAGGTCAAGACAATTTCTGTGGTTATGTGGATAATAATAACAAATGTTCACATTTTATACCACTCTAAAGTCTCTTAGTCATATTTTTCACTGTCCAAAGTTTCACTGAGCAAATGACCTCATGGTTTCTTAGACTGGTCTTGGGTACCATAATAATGAAGAAGCCCATTATATTATCTCCCTGAGACCATAGTCATGGACAAAAGTGTTAATAGATGGAAAACTGAATGAATGATCTAACTTTTACCTGAGTGAACAAGTTTTGTCTTGGTGATAGCTATGGAAGAAGAGTAAATATTTGACATGGGGGTGATTTTTAAAAAAATATTTATCTGGGTATCAAAAATTATGTTGAAGTGAATAGGTATAGAGAAATGTTTTTATTTTCCATTGACTTTAGGATTTATTATCATTTTAGTGTCTTCTGTGGGAATACTACTACTTAGTGATTAAATAGCTAGCCAGAATAATTGTCATTTTGAAAATTAGAAGGCACGTGGATATATAGGAGTTTGATGTCACCTTTTAATATACATGAGTTGTTCTAGGTAAGTTAAATTGCACATTTGAGTTTTGTAATTTTACATTTTTTATTCATGTCTTAACAATAGGATCACAGGTTTTAGGGTGGGAGGGGAACCTTAATCCCCTATCTAATCCAATACTCCCATTTTAGAGAAGAAACAGATGAAAGTGGGTTATAGTAACACCTGTTATTACCTTTTAACACTGGGGCCAAAGGCCTTGGGTTCAAATCCTGACTCCTAAGACAGGTAGCAAGTGGTGCTAGTGCCATTAAGTGTGCTAGATAATTGCTGTAATGAGTTGGATTTGGAGGCAAATAAAGAAATTCTGCAAGCACTGAGTATGCAGAAATGAAGAAATGGGAAGGCTAAATATTGTTTTCCTTTAATTGCCAAGAAAAGGTAAAATGTTCTTGTTTCATGAGCACATGATAAATAGTGCTAAGGGAATAAAGAGCTGCTGATTGGGAAAGTCATGTAAATGAGTGTAGACCTAAGTGAGAATCTTTGAAGGAAATAGAGCTATTTTTTCTTCTCACTAGTAGTGATACTTAAGCTCAGTCATTTAATTAACAGGCTCTCGGGGGACATCTAAAAACAGAGAGGACTCAATAGTTGACTGACCACTTGTGTGTTTGATAGGTAGTCTCTTCATGATGAAGGAGCTCAGTTCTGGCCTATTTCATTGATGCTCTGGGGTTATTCAGTGTTTTGCTGAAGCCAAGGAAGTGTGGGCATTTGGCTGCTTCCCCAGTGCGCTGCTTTGTTCTCAAGCCAACTTCTGGGGTTAGTGTACTTCTATTTAAGTAACAGCCCCAGGCGACCTTACTAGAGTCCTGTGCTGCTCTGATACTCAGCTAATTTTCAGAACTGGAATGTGTTTCAGTGGGAAGCCATTGGAAACCGACTCTGAAGAGAAACATTCTTCCAGAAAGTCAGTTGGAGTTTGGGTGGTCAAGGAGGAGAAAGTAGTCAGATGGTTTGTTTTTTGTCCACTTAATAGTTGCTTCTAATACTAGCTTTGTTGCGCCTTCCCCCCATCCCCCCATTTATATTCTAAATTACAGCCCAATTTTAGTTTTTGCATCCTAGGCTCTAAAGAGACTTTTAGAGAGGATATCTAGTCCAGTCCCTTTATTTTTAAGAGTAGAAATGGAGTCCTAGGGGTTTTTAAGTAACTTGTCCAAGGTGAAAGGATCATATGATCCTCGATCTAGAATTGGAAGGGACCTCAGAGGCCATCTCTTCCATCTCCTTAATTTTTTGCATGTGAGGAAACTGAAACCTAGTAGGGTAAATGATTTTTCTTAAGTTGGTGGTAGAAGGGACTTTCCAGGTCCTTTAACTCCAGAGCAGTGTTTCCACTGAACCTAGCTATTCCTACACTGAGAGTTGACTATAGTTATGAAATAAAATTTTCTTGATAAGTGTTTTAACTAGCCTCAGATTGTATCACCTTTCCTCTTTCTTTTGCTGAAACAGTGCTCTCCCAGCATATCTCTTCTGTCTTCCCCTTTTAACTTCTAATAATAACTGCAATGTTAATTCATGCTGCCAATGATAATGCTACCATGTTAATTTAAGTGCTATTAATCTCACTGGATTCTTGTGAAGAAATTAGTTTTGTAAATCAAAGAGTACCACACAGTATCATGGATTTTGAGTTGAAAGTGACCTACCTAAGTGGCCATTTTAGTCTAAAGTTTCCATTTTACATATGAGACTAGGAAAGGTTAAAGCAACTGGTCCACGGTCACACAGGGAACAAGAAGGCCTGGGTTTGGATCAGTGTCCTATTTCTAGACTCAACACTTTTTGTTATATTAACTATGACTCCAAACCCAGTACTGTTCATTATACAACCTTTATTCCCCATTGCCTGTCCCTTCACTGTACCACCAAGATTATTTTCTGGAAGGGATAGCCTTGACGAAAGAATGTGAGATTAAAGAAAAGAAAAGAATATGATGTAGTTTTTTTGAAGTAGTCACATGGCTTTTGGCTTTATTTCTGTTCAGTAATGAAGCACCAGATAGTAATAAGTTTTAGGAAGAGTTTCCAAGGGCAAGTAATAAGATTGTTAGAGAACTGTACTGTATTTAGTGTCAAGCTATCAGAGCAATGTCTTCATCTGTTAAGCAAGACAATTTTCAGTCAGGTTTCCAGCTGCAAAGACAGTGGCAAAGAGCTCTTAATGACTCAAAACCCAAGAGAACATATGTAACAACAAAACCGGTACTTCTATGAAATTTACAGGTGGCAGACTCTTCTGGAAATGCATTTTTTCTTTAAGGGAAGTGGCAGAAGTTGTAGAGAAAATAACTATTTTCTAACCTATCTGAAACCAAGCTAAAGAAGAGCAAGCAGTTTACTAAACTGGAACACTGTTTTCCAACTTCTGACTATTGTCCTTAATTTCCATTCAAGTCAATGTTCCTGTTCCAGGATTTGAGATTTTTTGTGTCTGGCATCTTTCTCCTCTTTACTTACTAGTACCATGTGGTTCAAGCCCTTGTCATAACCTTCCTACACCCCTGCAATAACTTCCAATTGGTCTTCCTTTATCATATCTCCTCTTTTTCCACTCCAGCCTTATTATCAAACTGATTATTCTAAAGAGTAATCCTGTGTCATTCTCTTACTCCATAACTTCCAGAGGTCCCCTATTGACTATAGGAGAAAATGTCATTTCAGCTTTCCAGCTTTCTTAATTTTTGATTTTTCTGCATGTTATAATTAGTACAGTAGTACATTTGTATCATTTATAAAAAAGTTTGCCCATATTGAGGGGTGTTCATTAAAAAACTTTACTGAAGGCAGCTGAAGAATAAAAAATATTAGATTTATCTAGTAATTAGTGACTTCACTCATAGGGTAGTTTTTATAATTTTATTATAAACATTTAATTTTAAAGATCGTTGATACTTTTGTTTATATGTCACATTTATTTCTTGGCATGCCTCTCATCCTTATTAGTCTCACCTTGTAACAAAGCTGAAAAAGAAAGAGTTTAGCAAAAAGTACATGTAAATACTTCACAATTATAGGCTTCCTCTTTGCCAAGGAAAAAAGATAGGCTATGCTTTCCATTTTCTGAATATTGCATAATCCCTATGAAGACATTCGAAATGTCACTCTCTATGACAGATCATAGTTTGTTTTGATTGTTCAAAAAAAAAATAACTACGTGTATAAAAGAAATAAAATATGATGAAGTATAGTGGTGACAGATTATTAAGTAGTGCTTTAAAGTTTTCAAAGTAATTTCCTTTAACAGCCTTGTAAGATAGGTGGTAATAACTTAATTGATAAGTTTAGGATATACCATCAAGAGGAAATGAATGCTGGTAAATAGTGTCAGTCTCATTATTATAGGTTAATATCTTGGTTAATGATTGCATGGGAAAAAAGGTGAAATTACATATACTTTTGTAGCAGGCAAACTTTTTTGGGGTGGGCTATTCCTAGAGTACGGGTTCTTAACCTTTTTAAAAAATTAGCCTATTTTTATTTTCATTGAACCTTTTTGGCAGTCTGGTGAAGCCTATGGACTACTTTTTCATAATAATGTTTTTAAAATACATAAGATTTCAAAAGAAACCAGTTATGTAATTATATTATTTTTTAATTCATAAATGACAATTTAAGAACTCTTGAACTGTCAGTTCAGAAAGTATGATGCTTTTCCTCTGAGAAACATTGTTATAAAGAGGGGGATGGAGGTGAGAAAGAAACAAGAATTTCTTTAATATCTACTCTACGATGTTAAGTATGTTATGTTAACATATAACTCTTTATATACATATAAAAGTATGTAACTTATATAAGTACATATAAAACATAACTATGTCTACTATGTTAACAGGAAACATTAAAAGCACTTTGTAAATATTATCTTATTTGATCTTCACAACAACTCTTGAGGGGTAGATGCTATTATTTCCTCCTATTTTACAATTGAATAGATTGAAGCAGACAGATTTAAATGATTTGCCTGGTCACAAAGCTAGTATGTGAAGTTAAATTTGTACTCAAATCTTGCTGCTACCTAGGGAGAGGCACAAAAGCTCACAAAAACTTAAATGTAACTGAACTTGATTTAATTCTTTGCCATTTAGTTGGCTTACTCATATACAGATTCTCTTCCTGTTCTCTTTTTGTTTTCCCTCCCTATCTCCATCTCTCCCTCTTTCTTGTTCTTCCTACTTCTCTTATTTTTTTTTTAAACCCTTAACTTCTGTGTATTGGCTCATAGGTGGAAGAGTGGTAAGGGTAGGCAATGGGGGTCAAGTGACTTGCCCAGGTTCACACAGCTGGGAAGTGTGTGAGGCCGGATTTAAACGGAGGACCTCCCCTCTCTAGGCCTGACTCAATCCACTGAGCTACCCAGACTTCCTCCTTCTCTAAGTGATATTCTTTGATTCATTTCACATATTGTTACAGCTTCATTATGGGTTAAAAGGTTTTTTGTTAGTAGCCTGGAAACTTAATAGCTAATTATAATGTTTTTTTTTGAAAAGTTGTATATTCTGGGACTTGGGGATAACTTCTCTCTGACCAGGATTCCAGCAAAGTGAGCTGAATCAGAAAAAATTGAAGGTTGAGGTATTCTGGTTTTGAAGGGGAAAAAAGTTAATTGAATTCCTTCATTAAGAGGCCTTGAAAAAAATTTTCCCCAGCCTCTTTATTTAGTTAAAGGTTCATTTCACAGAGTGAAACTGGACTGTTAGAAACACAGACAAACATACAGCAATAGAGGCATAAAACTGTCTCTTTGAAGTTATTTATTGTATAGGTGATGAAGCTAAAACTCAGAGAGGGGAATTATAACTTTCCCTTAAGGTTATAGAATTGATAAATAGTAATAGAGCCAGAATTTGAACTATGTCCTCTGAAAAATTCAGTACTCGTTGCACTCACTATATACCATGCTGTTTCCCCAAAATGATACTAGTAACACATTTTATATACAGAAAGTTATGAAAAGAGTGCTGACTTTGAAATCAGGACTGGTCTCAGTCCCTGGATTCCTCTTTGTTCCCTGGGTGACCTTTGGACAATTTCCTTTAACCATTCTCAGCCTCATTTGTAAAATTAGAAGTTTGGGTTAAGATGGTCACTAAGATCCTTTCCAGCTTGAAATAAATGAGCATGTGTGCTGCTTTTTGGTTTGCAAAGTTCATTTCCTCACAACAACCCAGTGAGATTGGTAGCATGATTTAGGGCACTTAGAGAGAGAGGCTAAGTGATTAACTAAGAAGTGACAGTAAGAACTGAAACCCAAGTTTCTTTGGTCCAAGGCGCATGTTTTTCCACTGCCACTGTGCCTGATCTTTATGATTTTCTTAAGATGTTAGTATTTGGTGAAAATGACCATGAGAAAAATTGTATATGATTTCCTGGAATTTGAATCATGGCCCAATATATTATAAATATATCTACAATATATCTATAATATAAAGTAGATGTAATGCCATTAAATATTGATATATTTTAATTTATATTACATATGAAACAAGTGGCATGTATATGTAGTAAGTCTAAACTTATTTTGGAAAATGTTGGAATATTTATTTTTCTTTATCAGCACTTGTTTAAAGTCAGTATTCTTACCGTTATTATGAAATACTCTGGAATAATAAGCACTGATACTTTAAAATTTACATTACATATAACTGTTAAGCAGTATTTGAATCTTAGAAAACTAATCTCTTGTCTAAATACAGGAAATAGCCAAGTTTTTATAAAACTTCTCATAGATACCAACTTTGGAAATAAACAGAAAAATTCCACTATTGATGATGCAATTAACTACCCCATTCCTCTTTTTCTTTAAAACAGAATCTAAAAGCAGATCCAGAAGAGCTTTTTACAAAGCTAGAAAAAATTGGAAAAGGTTCCTTTGGTGAAGTGTTTAAAGGCATTGACAATCGGACTCAGAAAGTAGTTGCCATAAAAATCATTGATTTGGAAGAAGCAGAAGATGAAATTGAAGACATTCAGCAAGAAATCACAGTGCTGAGTCAGTGCGACAGTCCATATGTCACAAAATATTATGGATCTTATCTCAAGGTAAGACTTTTTAAAAAAAATCCTTTTGATTTTTGAATATGAAGCGTTTTGCAGAAATGCAGAGTTAATTTGAAAGACTTGGATAGCATAGCTTGCTTTCCAAAGAAAAGGAAATGTTTTGACCTTCGCAGTCAAGTAGACATTGGTATCTAAAGCATAAACCTTTGGGATTTGAACATTGATGACATTTAAAATTGCAAGATAATGTAAATACATATATTATAGCACAAATTGTTGGGGGTTAAAATTTTTTATAGCTTATAATGATTTTTTTAGGGGATGGAGAATAGGATCTTTGCCCTTGAAAAGAGAATACAATTAAAAAAATTATTTTAACAGTACATATCACATAATTTTAGAAATAATTCATAATAATTAATATTTAATTAATAATTAAATTAGGAGTTTTGCACTGTTTTGTCAGTTATAAAGATGATTGCTATTTCATTGTTTACTGTCAGGGTTTTTTAATTGAATATAAAAATTTGTGTATTCATGTGGCTCCCTTAAGGCTCTTGGGTGGCCAATAAATGGTCATAAAACTTTTAGTAAAAATTGGAGATGCTGTAGAAGTACAATAAGTATGAGTTATCTTTGTTTAGAGGTGTTTGAAGGATATTTCCCTGCCTTTTCCTTTTCACCTGTGACTTAAGTAAAATGAATGTAGATCAGTTGAATTAATCTTTTCTAAAGAAGAACTTTTCATTTCCACTTTATTCAAGTCCTGTCTTGTACTTTGACCTGATAAAAGTGTTCTTGATATTGGGGATTAGGGATACTCAGAGAACTCCTTGTTGGAGAATTTTGAGGAGATACTTGTAGGACTTCATAGCTCAACTCTTGTATGACAGGACAACAATGTAGCTATAAACTGTATACAGGATGAGCTTGTCCCTTTTACCTCTGAGTTTTCCCCCTCCATTTCTGCCATATTAGAATCTTTCTGATATAAGAAGAATATATAAACTATGTTAATTTTTTTTAGGATTTGGAGATGATTTAGTTTTAAATGATACAGAAGATGGGTATTGTCTAATGTAAAAAAATTGAGAACTGTGGGATTATTAAATGGAAGTTTTAAGATAGTTGGCTTAGAAGGTTGGGCATGTTTTAAAAATATGTATTTTGAGGTTTTTCCATGTTATCTCTTTATATTTTGAAAACTCCTTATCTCTCAGAAGGTTTGATTGTAACAATCTTCCTCAGAAGCATCTCTCAGTGAAATCTAATCAAAGAATCTTACCTCAGAGTGAATTATAGTTAAGCAAAACATATAGAATACATTGACTCTGGCCTAATAACATGTGCCCTATTTTGTACTTATTCTATATTGTTACGCTGAACAATTTCATTATCTTTCAAAGGATATATCATATATAAAGTATTTTATGAATCTTAAAAGTGCCACATATTAATATCCACCTTTTAGTCATGATTTTTCAATGCACAGATTTGAATTTTCATGTCTTTATGCTATTATGGTCAGTGCATATTTATTATTCTCCTTATTCTGCTTATTTCATTCTGTATCAATTTTCTTCCTAGCAAATCTCTGAATTTCTCATATTTTCATTTGTTATGATGAAATAACATTTCATCATATTCATTTACCACAATTCACAGACATTTATTGATCAGTGGGCATCCAATTAATTTTCATTTTTTGATGACCATGAGTATTGTTATAATCTCTGTACTTTGCATACCTAGTTAGTAGAATTGCTAGATCAAGAGTTTTGAATAGTTTAGTTCCTTTCCTAATGTATTTCAGAATTATTCACTGGAATGATAGGATAGTTCTGTAGCTTCACCAGTGTTATATTAATGTGACCACTTTTCCCTTAGTTCCTACAAGTTTGACTTTTTATATTTCCTTATCTTTGCCTTTTAGCTGAGAGTAAGAGGAAATTTCAGGGTTGTCTTAATTTATGCATCTCTTAAAATGATGTGAAGCATTTTTGTATGATTACTAATGGCTTGCTTTTCTTCTTTTGAAAGTTGTTCAGATCCTTTGGCCACTCATCTATCTGGGGAATGGCTCTTGGTCTTGCATATTTAATGAAAATATTTTTTCCTTGTTACATTGGGAAATGGTTGCCTTATTTATGTGGTTTCCCAAAAGTCTCAAGTGCAGTTTTAAGCTGTTAAGGCTTAAAATGACACTAGAATTTTTGGGACATTTTGCATTTTAATCACTTTCCCCTGTGTATTTGATATCAGCAATATTTGATGTAAAGAATGTCCCCCCACAACACAATACGTTATCCTAAATTTGTTCATATTAAAAGCAATCTGTAGTTTTAAAAAGTAACATGTTATTAAATTATTTGTTTTGGTTTTTATGATTTCTCCTAATGCTTTTTTTGATGGCCTGATAGTTTAGGGACAACACTTATTTCTCTTATCTATCTTTTCCTATGGGGCAAAACCTTTTTTAAAAAGTTTTTCTTTTCTTTTTTATAATTATGCATAGTGATCATTAACAAACACAGTCATTTCACTTATAAAAAAAAACAAAAAGAGGACTCTTTCTGAAATTGAACTTTTTGTTCCCTTTTAAAAAAATCTTTGGGTTTGAGCAAGACGGCCTTTTCTTGAGACTGCTAAATTGAGAATTACTTTGGTGTGTGAGGTTGAACAAAACTTTCAAATTCTACGAAAGCTTTTCAATGAAGTTATGTACTTAAACAGCAATAATGTTATTCTACATTTTACATATATACTACAATCTACATACAAAGTTGCCTTTTCTACAAATATTCAGTGACATTTGTATGCTAAATAACAATATTACCTGTTTGGAAAAATTATACCTATTTTCTTAACTATAAAAATATTACGCTAAAAGATATCAGAGAATGAATCATCTAGAATGACATTAAGTATTATAAGTTTGAATTAGAAATTTCTAAACCTGTGATTCTGTTTTCCCTGTGAACTATTAGGATTTAGTTTATTGTATATTATTATATCTCCTTCAAAATGTATCTTGGTTTAGAAAAGAATGATTAAGAATCTAAGTATATATGGAAGTTGAAGTAAATATCTTTCAGAAAGAGATTGACAAATGAAGTGACTTTCCAAAAAAAGTAGGATTCTATCATAAGTTTGAAATAGTTTTGTGTATGATGGTACTGGGTAGGGTTTATTTTTTGCTATCCCTCAATATATTAATATTCATGGTTGCTGATTTTAGTTCTACAATTAAAATAGGGAAAAGTGTCTCTGTGCTTCCTCTTGTGGGTTTTTCTTTGTTTGTTTGTTTGGGGTAAATTTACTTTAGAAGAATGTGTTAGTAATTATCTGACTTTTTCATCACCCAGAGATCATTGTAAAAATCACTCAGCCCCCTTATGTTTCAGTTTATTCATTCTAGAAAACCGTGTTGAAAATATTACAAATGAGTTCTATTACAGACAAGAGAGTGTTACTTGAGAGAGAGTTGACCTGACCCAGTCTGGAGACCCAGGTTTGGGGAGATCCATGCCCCCTCATCTTTGTATATTTTAAGAACCTTTTTTTTTTTGTTATATTCTTCCTTAGTTTTTGATTGTTCAAGCATGTGTAGATGTGTAGGTTGTACATTTTTATTCTGGAACACAATTCCCCTAGTTTTTGGTTAGCATAATAAAACAAATGATTATCTAGAATCCAGGCAACCAGTTACTGTTTCACCTCGCAGTATTATACAATGATAATTGATGTATGTTTTTTTTTTGTGTGTGTGTGCTGTTCTATAGGCGCTGTTCCTATTCTTTTTTTTTTTTTAATTTTTTATTTTTAGAAAAATTTTCCATGGTTACATAATTCATGTTTTTACTTTACCCTTCACCCCTCCCCCCCCCCCAATAGCTAACTTGCATTTTCACTGGTTTTAACATGTGTGGTCAATCAAGACTTATTTACATATTATTGATATTTACATTGGTGTGGTCTTTTCCTGTCTACATCTCCAATCCCAATCATGTCCTCATCAACCCATGTTCAAGCAGTTGTTTTTCTTCTGTGTTTCCACTCCTGTAGTTCTTCCTCTGAATGTGGATAGCCTTCTTTTCCATAAATCTCTCAGAATTGTCTTGGGTCATTGCATTGCTGCTAGTACAGGTGTTCATTACATTCGATTTTACCACAGTGTATCAGTCTCTGTGTACAATGTTCTTCTGGCTCTGCTCCTTTCACTCTGCATCAATTCCTGGAGGTCTTTCCAGTTCACATGGAATTCCTCCAGTTTATTATTCCTTTGAGCACAATAGTATTACATCACCAACATATACCACAATTTGTTCAGCCATTCCCCAATTGAAGGGCATACCCTTGCTTTCCAGTTTTTTGCTACCACAAAAAGTGGGGCTATAAATATTTTTGTGCAAGTCTGTTTATCTATGATCTCTTTGGGGTATAATCCCAGCAATGGTATGGCTGGATCATAGGGCAGGCGTTCTTTTATCGCTCTTTGGGCATAGTTCCAAATTGCCATCCAGAATGGTTGGATCAGATCACAACTCCACCAGCAGTGCATTAAAGTCCCAATTTTGCCACATCCCCTCCAACATTCATTACTCTCCCCTTCTATCATTTTAGCCAATCTGCTAGGTGTGAGGTGGTACTTCAGAGTTGTTTTCATTTGCATTTCTCTAATTATTAGAGATTTAGAACACTTTCTCATGTGCTTATTGATACTTTTGATTTCTTCATCTGAAAATTGCCTATTCATGTCCCTTGCCCATTTATCAATTGGGGAATGGCTTGATTTTTTTATACAATTGATTTAGCTCCTTATATTTGAGTAATTAGACCTCTGTCAGAATTTTTTGTTATAAAGATTTTTTCCCAGTTTGTTGTTTCCCTTATGATTTTGGTTGTATTGTTTTTGTTTGTACAAAACCTTTTAAATTTAATATAATCAAAATTATTTATTTTACATTTTGTAATTTTCTCTAACTCTTGCTTGGTTTTAAAAGTCTTTCCTTTCCCAGAGATCTGACAATACTATTCTGTGTGATGTTAAAGGCAGTGTAGTGCCAAAGAAACCATAAGAGTCTTAATCAGTAGACATTAATTAAGCACTTGTTAGGTGCCAGGTATTGTGCTAGGGATATAATTCAAAAGTTAGGTAGTCTTTTGCCTTCAAGGAGTTTACAAGGTCCAGAAATGTTTGTTTAACCATAAAATATATAGAGTCAGTTTGAAACTGATGTGCAATGTAGCATATAACTATACTGCAGTTTACCCTTCTATGTGGCACCCCCTACCCAACAGAAATGTTAGGTGAAGGAAATGCGATTATGTTGTAGTAAGAGAGGTATTTTGTGTTTGTCAAAAGAAAATCATTATGTAAAGTCAAGATACTGGAAATGATGCTAGGACTGTTTTCAGTATTGAGGCATAGTCTCTAGTAGAAAATAAAGCAGAAAAATGAGAGTCAATCCAGGGTTCTGATTTCTCTAGATTTGATTATTATTTATTTGACTTGGACTCTTTATTCTTTCCAAATTTCTCTATATTTGAACTGAAGATAGCACCAAAAAAGTTCCTAAGAGATTGTCTTTATAAAGGAATACATTGGATTGCTCAGGAGAGAAATCACAGATGTCTATTAAAAGTATAATTTACTTGATAAAACTTAAAGTTATGTACATTTTATTGGCCCTGGGGCAGATCCCAAACTAGAGTTTGGAGCTCTCTAATGAAATGCTGCTGCTTCTGATTTACATTTCTATGTTGCTTTAAGCCTTACAAAGTGACTTCACAATAAATCTCTGAGGTAGACCAGAGAGCTCCAAAGCACCTAGTAATTGCTTTATAGATTCAATTCAATTTATTAATAGGGAACTAGAGTAATTGTCAAATTCTCAACTAAAGATTAATTTGACCCCACTTTTCCCCTCATTTTTCTCCACATTTTTCTCTGACAAACTGTTGTGTTTGACCCCTATATTTCAGAAACATTTAGAAACATGCGTGATTTTCTGAAAATGCATTTCAGTTGGGATCTCTGCCAGGAATTTAAGCTCTTATACACCTGAAAAATTCCTGTTAAAGACAAGAACTTCTTTTTTTGAGAGCTTTTTCTCTTCCCCAATATTTCTGTTCTTCTGTCCTAAAAATACAAAACCCCCATCCCACTTTGCCCAGTGATGTATGCATTACATGTGACAAATTCAGAGAAATCATGTAGAGAATAGGACAACTTTCTTTTTAATTAAGGAAAAGGGAAACAAATCATAAGAGCTCTGAAAGATGAGGCATTCCTGTTTTCTAGTCAAATACTTGGTGGCACATGGTTGCCACCAACCTTGAGAATAGAAGTTCATACACGAGGGATGGGCGGAAGAGGTATTAGACAGAATGCCAACTGAGCCAATTCTCACTTTATAACAGAGGGACTACCTATCCCCACATTATTGTTCCTACTTTATAACTCACTATGGAAGGCCTAACTACAGTTACATGTGTGGGCACCATATCTTGTATATGTGGAAAAGAACTTGGGATCCAAAAGCTCTATGCCTTTTGGACTCGGTTCAGTTTTGGATTCATCTTGGGAAGAGGAAAAAAAATTAAGATGTCAGTGGAACTTTACTGTAACAGGCTTTGAAAAACAGGAACCTGTCATAAAAAGATATACAGCTAGCAAGGACTTCAGAGGCTATCTACAACAGCCCCCTCATTTTAAAAATAAATTTTATTGATATCTTTTGTTATTTCATTGCTTAGAATTCTTCCTGTATTCTTTCCCTTCCCTGTCACCCTTTATAACAAAGAATTTTTTAAAAAAGAAAAAAAGGAAGAAGTCTATATAAGGGGAAAAAATTTGACTTCATATTTAATATTCCCCATCTATGACAATTCCCCACCAAAAAAAAAGGAATGAGAGATGTATATATCTTTTCCTCCATCATCTTTGGGGATAAACTTGTATTTTGTAATTTTGCAATATTGATTTTCATTTGTTTTGTGTGTTTTCCCCCCTATCATAGCATTGTGGGTACATTTTTTTTGGCTCTGTTTCATTTTGTATCAATTTATGTAGGCTTTCATGCTTCTCTGTATTAATAATATTCATCATAACTTTCTTTATAGTATTCCATTACATTCTTTGTTTTTATTTATTTTTTTCTTTATCCATTCCTGAATGAATGAGCTGTCACTTTGTTTCCAGTTCTTTGCTACCAAAGAGTACTAATTCAAACCTCCACAAATAATATGATAGTGTATCGATCTTTCTACAGTCCTGCCAACATTGAGTAATCCTGTCTTTTGCCACTTTTGCCAGTTTGCTGGAGTCTGAGGTAAAACTTCAGCAATTCCCTCATTTTTAAAGCTTGATCCTGGTTGCCAAGATGACTGCTGCCACAGCATTCCCTTAGGAACTCTTTTATGTAGGATTGAGAGATTTTCTTTAACGTGGCCCTTCCTAAGACACCAGAATCTGTTTTGTATGGCTTATAAGAGGACTCTTGTCATATTTCTGATGAATTCCAGCCTTGACTGAGTGCATCTCTTCTACTTTAAGACAAAAGAGGCTAAAGGCAAAAAAGTGTGTGTGTGTGGGGGGGGTGGGTGGGTTTCAATCAATGCCTTCAGCCTAAGTTTGATACAGAAGCCACTCAAGAATTACTTCTGACTTTTTCTTCATTTTACTTAATGTAGTAGATTTGGTGACTGTTTATACCTGAGCATTCTTTCAAGGGCATGTTATGGAGCATGCTTTCGGCATCAGCTTTTATCAATTCATGGGCATAAAAAGAAAATGACTGATTAGTATATGCCAGAGGAATTTGTAAAGTATTAACAAAGGTGAACATTTGTCCTAAAGAGGTGACTTCTCTTGATAGGAAAGTATAATTTGTTGTGCCTTCCCAATTTTATGCTATAAGACAAAATGATTTATCTTTCCTAAAAGTAGTATACTAACTGTTGTAGAAACCAATGTTCAGCAAAGCATGTTAATTTCTTCAGTTTGGCCTGACCTCTTATTAATTAGATATATTCCTGAAAAAGATGTGTCAAGCATGCTTTTTCATTAACTTTTTCATTAAAATGTTTGTGATGCAAAAATAACATTTTTACTTGAATCTAAGCAGTTATAAAAATATGTAGCATATTCATATTGTTTATCTGCACTAAATTTTCCCATGCAGCTCTTTTAAGAAAGATAATTAGTCAACCGACAGTAAGCATTTGAGAAACATCTTCTAAGTGCTAGGCATTACCCAGGAAACCAAAATAGAGCTAGGACTTTAGAGCTAGAAGAGCCCTTAGAGATCATCTAGTCTCTACTTTTACAGAGCAGGAAATTGAGTCCTAGAGGGATTCATTCTGTGCCATGGTTTTGTTGGTTTTTTTTTTTATTTTAACAATAGATTCTTATATATAATTAAAAAAAAAAGACCCTGTGCTTGAATATAAACTGAAAGAACATTAATATTTCTAAAACAGACCATTGGGACTGTTGAAGGATTTTATAAGCTAGTTCGGAGGGGCAACTAGAAATGGAATCAAAAGGTCTGTGTTTGACTCCTGTCTTTTTGATAGTTGCTAGCTTTGGACCCTGGCAAGTCACTTAATGTCTCTAAGCCTCAGCTGGCTTACTGGTAATTTGGGTAATAATGCTTCAACTGTCTACCTCTGAGATTTATTGTGAAGTCACTTTGTAAGGCTTAAAGCATCATAGAAATGTAAATCAGAAGCAGCAGCATTTCATTAGAGAGCTCCAAACTTAAAATTCCCTTGCTCCTGTAGTCTTCAGCTTTCCTCAGTTTAGATCAGTGGTCCCCTCCTACAGGAAAGCTATACTGATCACACAAGTTGGTAGAACCCTTCTTTTCCTCTTCTGTGTTGGGAGAAGAGAGGAGAGTTTTGCATAGTAGTTTATATTTTGTATTTACTTCTTTGTGTATGTTGTCCAAGCTCTACATTTGCCTCCAGGATAATTTAGGCTCCTTCTGGCAGAAACTTAAAATTTTTTTTCTTTGTATCTCTAGTACCTAGGACTGTCATATAGTAGGCAATAAATAAATTCATGTTGAAGGAAAGAATGAATGAAACATTTAACTGTTAAAATTCATGGAAACATGAAAAATGAATTTAGTATTTGAGCTGGCTTCCTGAGCTCCTTTTCTGCTTTTTGGGCAGGGATTTTTAACCTGGAGTCCACAGAAAGTTCAGGGGCTCCCTAATTTTGGATGAGAAAAAAAGTTACATCTTTATTTTCAATAACTTCTAACTGGAATTCAACATTTCCTTTAGTTATCTTAAAACATGCTTCTAAGAAGGGATCCATAGTCTTCTTTAGACTGCCAAATAAGTCCATGATGAAAAAAAAAGGCTGAAAAGCCTTAAGAACTACCTACAAAGTGTCAACCAGATGTTTTGTAATGGTAGCCTGTGAAAGACAAATGTAGATTTATTGGATTCATGTGAAAGGACATGAGGTTTACGGGAACATCTGAAAGAAAATTGCTGAAGTCCTCAAAGATGATGTATTAAAAGTATTTGTTGTTGAGTCTAAATGTTGACCTAAATATTGAAGGTATTTTCCATTCCACTATTACAGTAGGGCCTCTGTATTCATGTTCTGAGGCCTACCACAGGTGACTGAAACTTCAGACATAAGGGAAAACCTGCCAACCTCTACATATGTCTGCTTTCTCTTTACTTACTGGCCTCACATACATCCAAAAAAAAAAAAAAAAAGTGAAAACGGAAGCAGTAGAGACTTCTGCTTAGGGGCAGATTCCCCCCTGTAGTAGGTGGACTTTTGGAAATTGCAGGCAGAACTCCAGAACTTTGGCTTGATCAGGGATAACTGAAACCACAGAAAGCAACATGCTTAAGAGGATCTTGTCATACTCAAAACACATCATCTTTTGCTCCAAATGAAGCAATAAAAAACCACATTGGATCAAAAAAACTTTTTTTTGGTTAAAATATGTTTGTGCTCTATTAAGAGATCCTGCATTATTTCATCAATTAAATTATGTCTGACCTGGTGGTAAGACAGAAATTTAATTCTCAGTATATTTGGCTTCTGATTCTGGCTATTTTGAATTAATTGTTGCTATGAAGAGTGAGGAATTTTACAGCTGAAGAAATATTAAAGGCAGGACAGCAATTTAAAGAAATATAGAACAAAATAAAGATGTGTAAATATATATATAGAGAGAAAAATTTGGAAAAATTGTGATCATTTCTTGTTTAGCTAACTATCCATTTAATTGCAATCTAAGCAACGGGGTCCAGGGTTGGGAAGATCTGAGTTCAAATTTGGACACAAAAACTTACTAGTTTTGGATCCTGGAGAAATACTTAATCTCTGTTTCCTCAGTGTCCTCATCTGTAAATGGGGAAAACAACACCATCCCCTCAGGGTTGGTATGAGGTTATCAATGAGATATTAATTATAAAGTGCTTTGCAAAAGTGCTTGGTACATAGTAGGCACTATATAAATGCTTAACCCTAACTGATTATTATATTATTATTATCTTTACTGGACCTCTCTCACCTACTTAAAGACTTTGTGGTCTTAATCTTGACCCTTCAGAGCTGGGTTTGCTATCTTTGGTCTTTCAATCTACTACCTATAATCTTGGTTCTTAGTCTTCCCCTTTTGGCACTGTTATTCTGTCCCTTACCTGTGTGTTTATTCTTTTGATTTGTGATTTTCACCCTTCCTTCGTTCCCCAAGCTAGGGAACTTTCATGAAACTAAACCAACCTTGGTCCTGCCAAGGTGAATCAACTAAAATCCTCCCTTCCATAAGAAGGCTTTTCAGATCCCCATAATTCCCTCTGCTGATTATCTCCAATTTATCCTGTATGCATCTCATTTGTATATAGTTGTTTACATGTTTTCTCCCACATTAGAATGTGAGCACCTTTAAGAAATGGCTATATCTTTTGTTTTTCTTTTTATCCACAGCACTTATTTAGCACTGTGCTCCTGGCAAATAATGTATGCTTAGTAAAATACTTATTGACTGACCAATTAGTGAGGTAAAAGGGCCCCTAGTTTTGGAGTCAGAAGACCTGGATTTGAATTCTGTCACTGCCACATACAAGTTATGTAACTCTCTGGGCCTCAGCTTCCACATCTGTAAAATGAGGTGATTGCACTAGATAATGTATAAAGCAATTTCACCTCTAAAAGAGGTATCCCATGATTCTATGAAGAATGTTTTAATTTTCCCAGAATTTTTCCTTCTGAGGAAGACAGACATTGTTCTCTGTTTAGAAATCATTAGAAATGAAGTTTGATTTGTCTCTCATTTCGATTCCATTATGTTTAGTAGTTTTTGTTTCCTTTTCAGTCAGTGCAGCTAGTGGTCAGTCATTTTTTCAAGGTTTTGCTTGGAATATGTCGCTGAATGGGTAGGTACAAACTATCTACTAAAGAACTAAAGTAGCAGGGTGAACTGGGAGCTGTGATTAAAGATCACATTTTCTAGACTTGGAGTCTTTTTCTTGGAAACCGTGAAGAAGAATTTCTTTTTAGCATTCTTCCTACTGGCATTTCCAATCAAATTGGAGGACAAAATTTTATCCTCTATTACCTCTTATTAAAGCAGTTATGAAGACTTAAGAGAGGGAAAGAGAAACTGTTTTTGTGACTACATTTATCTGTTGTTTTTTTTTCTCGGACAGCTTGTTACGGTAGCTTGCACCTTTTGCAAAAAGAAATCTTTGACCCTGCTGAGGACAATAGGGCATTGCCAAGGCTACTGTTGGCGGATTTCTTTCCTAGCATTTCCTTTCCGGTCATGGGTTAGGAAAAGTGCTGAGACAGAGGATTCCAGTTTGAAATTTGTAATCAGTCATTGAATTATTTATTCAGATCCTAAGCCCATAAGCCTTCTGCATACATGTAACAACAACTTGCTGTGTTTCTGGTATGGAGGAATAATATTTATGTTTCTCAACTAAAAACATAGTGCTCTGGATCATGGTAGTTTACTTAAATTGCTATTCAGTGTGATAAGACATTTTCTTAACTTATAGAGAATTGTTTTGCTTGGGAACTGACAAGCTTAGATAGCTAGGAAAGAGGACTTGGTTGAGGTTTCTTGGTGGTCATTTTTGTTTTGAATTATGCCCTGAGATACTGTGAGTAAATCTGGCCATAGTATGTCTGAGGAAAATGTTGGCAGTCTATATTTTTGGACTTGGTTTCAAACATAGGATTTCACTATAGTAGAAAGCTACTCTAGGGAAAGTTTTAAGGGGATGTCCTGCAAATAGGAGGGAGACTGTGAAAACAAAGAGAGTTGCTGGATAATTTGAGCCCTAAAGTAGAACTTTAATGTAAACTATAATGAGATTTCATTGATGATGGTGCTTATCAAATTTGTTGACATTAATTTGGAATTCTCTCCTCATTTCCTTTGCTGTGCTGTCATTCAAGGCAGTAAAGACAAGTTCAAGTCTGAGATTCCATTGACCTTGGAATACAAAGTTAGACATAGAATAGTCCTGGGAATGTAGTATTAGAAGATATCCAATAACTAATAGGAATCTGAATAGAATAGAATGAACAAAATGATCCCAACTGGAAAGGAGCTTACATTCAAATGGGGAGGAGACAGAAAATCTATATTCTTTGAAAGGCTTCACTGACAGAGAACTCACTATCTTTCAAGACAAGCAGAAAAGTTTACTTTTCTCCTTACTTTCACTTTTGGATAGCTCTAGAATTTAGGGTTTTTTAATCTTTTTTGGTTGTGAACTCCATCATCATTCTGAAGTCTATGGAAAAATATTTTTAGATGCATACGATAAAACACATGACCTTAAAGGAAACAGATGGTGTTGAAAAGGATAAGTACAATGATAAAAAACAAAAAACAAAAAACAAAAAAAAACACAACTTAAAAATAAAACAAGTTTATAAACCTCAGGTTAAAAACCTCTACTCAAATTGTTAGGCAGTATGTCCTTACTCCAAATGAAAATCTGCTTCTTGCAACTTTTTTCCTACTTGTGAACTCTTGAGTCAAGAAGAAAGAATCCATTTTCCAATATAATAGCCCTTCACCTTCTGATAGCCCCTAAATCTTCTCCAAGGTCTTCTCCAAGGTAAACACCTCTATTCCACTAACCAGTCTATAGTGGTTTGTAGATGATTTATCTATAATGGCTTCCATCCTGATTTATTTCCTTGTTTTTCCTTTCACTTTTCCTTTCTGTTGACATCATTGCCTTATTCTACTTGTTATTGCCTCTTTTCTAAAAAGAACTGACTGGATGCAGAAACAAGACGGTGGGCCCCTTCTCCACAATTCTTTGGAGGAGGGAAGAGTTCTTTTCTATTTACTTGAGTTTTTTAATAAGGAATTCACAGCCAGTGAAGGGTCTTTTCTACTGGGATTGTGATTACATGCACAAATGTCCAAAAAGCTACGTGAAAGAATTCACTCACCAGTTTTTCTTCCATTTTCAGTGATTGTGACAGAATTCCATTCCTGATCTGTTATTGACTCTCTTCATTCATTTCTCAATGAATTAATTGAATTGAATTATTGCCTTTTTACCTTTTGATGCGTAAATACTTCAATACTAAGCCCAAAGACCACAACTAAAATTAATCTGCTTTAAGAATATGTTAGATAAATAAGAACAAGATTAGAGTCTTCACAACCACCTCTACTACTTTTCTGGTTTAAGGTCTCCTGTCAGGATAGAACTAAGCAATTTTTTATTGTTGAGTAATTTCAGTCTTGTCCAATTCTTCATTACCCCATTTGGGGTTTTCTTGGTGAAGATACTGGAGTGGTTTGTCATTTCCTTCTCAAACTCATTTTGCAGATGAAACAGAGGCAAACAGGGTTAAGTGACTTGCCCAGGGACACAGAGATATTAAGTGTCTGAGGCCAGATTTGAACTTGTGAAGATGATTCTTTTGGATTCCAGACTTGGCACTTTATCTACTGTGACATCTAGTAGTGGGTAGATGTTAAATGTTACTAAACTGTTAGTTTTATAACTTCTGGAAGACTTTGAGAGAGATATGCTCTTCACATTTGCCTTAATCCCTATCCTTCAAAGCATAACTCTGATGATACCTACAATAGGAGGTCTTTTCTGATCTTCCCAATTGTTGGTGGTCCCTCCTTCACCCACATGACATCATATTTATTCTGCATGTATTTTGTATATACTTTTTAGTGTACTTGTTGATTCCCTCAGTAGATTGCATGCTCTTTGAGCACAAGAACTGTTCTGTGTGTGTGTGTGTGTGTGTGTGTGTGTGTGTGTGTGTGTGTGTTTTCTCACAGGGCCTAGCACTGAACCTTGTACATGATAACTAGTGCTTTAAAATGTTTGAATTTATTTGAATTTTGCAGTCTAGACTTGAATACTGATTTCTTTATTTGTTTTGAGAGTTCATTATGTAAAAATATTACTGCTGTTACAGAATTCCCTTTGGTCTGTTCTCTGTTTTACGAATTATTTTTGTTGTGAGTTTAGGTTGGGCTTGCAAGGTATTCTGGGATCATGTTTTTTTCCTTGTAGTTTATTCGTTTTTGGAAGATGAGGGCAAGAGAATGGAGAAGTATATTTGATATGTTTAAAGGGAAATTCTGAGACAAAGCTAGATAGCAAATGTATATTACTAATAAGAGTGTTGTGTATGTGTGAATAATGTAAAAGGTTTTATATTATAGTATTAAACTATTTGGTTTCTGGTTTTCAGGAGAATATGCAATTTAACCTGTTAAATAGATTTAAAAAAATGTACTAGATTAAAAAGTCATTGTAGTGCCCTCTAGGGTTTGATTCCTTTTGTTTGACTCAAAATTATATTGATTTTTTTTTATCGTATCCCTTCGTTTCTGATGAATGGGTTTTTCTGGAAATTATAGTAGGATAATTTTGAAGATAATTAGCAAAGAATAATGTTAATCTAGTGATTATAGAAGCTAATTTTTAATATTCTGTAGTTTTACATATACAATTTTGCTTTTTGGGGTTTTTAAGTTGTTCTTCAGGCAATGCTAGGTATTTGGCAGTGAGAATGTGTCTCTGGAGACCTCAGTGATCATCTCTTGGAAAGTTGTGATATTATGGTACTCCTGGTCTGATAAAGGCAAGTGTTATTGAAATGTAGGCTATCAAGCTCTCTCAGTGAGAATGATTAATGGTCTGCTTTGGTGTGTCATCGATGAAATGCTGTCACATTTATCCACCAACACTACTCTGCAGCATTTAAGCACTTCTTTTTCCTCCAAATCTGTTTCAGACCTCGGTGGATGTGTATTTTTGAATCATTTGCTTTTTGTGGTTCAGATCCATCCAAAGGCTGACAGACCTGTCCCCCATAAGAAAGGGGCATAAAAACACCAAATGCAAAACCACAATAATTTCTTTGATTGCAGGGACTTTTTGGCCAGCCTGAAGTAAGAACTTGCCTTTAGAAGAACCTTTGGGCCCATCAGTGTCTCCCTCTCCTCAAAAGGGATGGCAGGCCGATGGACAGCTGGCAATCACCCTGACCTCCGCAGACTTCAGAGGAGGTAAGCACCTCTGTTGGTACTCCTCAGACAAATATGTACTTCCTGCTCACCCCATCTATACCCTGAGCTCCGTCTGAGTCCCGTGTGGGCCTTGCCATGAAAACTTCTTGAGGCTTCATCTTCTGATTCCAACTATGCATAGGTTCACAGAAATAACCACTACTGTCAACAACTTTTTTCCTTTTGACCCAGAAAAGATTGAGAGGAGAACAGCTATTTCATCTTTTCCCCTGTTTGAGGACAGGCCATCCTATATTTATATATATCTTGAACACCTAGAATTTTTTTGTTTGTTTCAGGTGGCTACCACCTTAACTCAGACTCAGTTCTGGCTCCTCTGAGTTCATGTTGCCATTTGAGGACAATGTACAAAGTGTCTTACTTTCCTAATTTATTATATTTTTGAGTTGGGAGGGTAAAGACTTTTTAGGGTTGTCTCTGCCCTTAATTGTCAAACGATCCCGAAACTGAGCTCTGAGAATTTTCTAGGAGGAATTGTGTCTGCTCTTGATACTGGAATAGCACCATAGGCTAGAAACTTTACTTTTCCTTAGAGCAGTAAATCCATTGGGGAAGTTGTGGAATGAAAAAGTATACAAAAAAACCAAAGGATACTTGGTTATATTGATAGTCAGGTTGTTTGTCTAAGTGGCAGTTAACAATTTCCTTATCATCTGTGTATGAATTAGTCTTTCAGAAATGAGTATCAGAAAATAGCACAAATTAGCACAATTGCTTAGCCAGATTTCCAGTTGCTGCTTCTGTGAATAAATATGTATTTATACACGTGTATGTGTGCATATATATGAATATTTGGGGTTTTGGAGATGATTAGGTCACAAAGTTGGAAGTTACTTTTGGGGGAAAATAGAGTAGGTAATAATTTTCTATTGAGCATTTTTAATCTTTTAAAAGATTTTTTAAAATTGTAAGACATTGATTGTTTCTACTAAGAGAACTTATCTTAGACAAAATGTAGTTTATCAAACTGGCCAGATTTTTTTTAATCATTTAATGGCTACATAATAGAAATAGCAAAGGAGAGCATTCATTGTGTAGTATTGCCAGAATTGCTGATTTATTGGGTACAGTGGTATGCATAAAAGTATTCATTGAAAGCATATAAAAGAATGTTGTATAGATTGTTTAAATAGGGTTTGTTTACCATAGGCAATAGGAATCATTTGTAGAGAATTACTGAAGGTCCTTATGACTCTATTGCCATAGAAAAGAGTAAATATTTCATAGAAATGGGTAAACGTTTTGGAAAAACTATTACTTTTTGGAAAGAAAAATGTTTAGAATTTGTTTTTATTTGTTTCATTTTTAATTACCTTCCTTGTTACATCTAACTTCCAATTCTTTAAACATAATCGTGAATATGATTGGAACCTTCTCTAAGTGCTTTATGCTAAATCTTGACCCTATCCAGCAGAAAGGCTGTAATTAGTGCTACATAGTAATAGATTTTACATAGTTCTTTAAAGTTTGTATTTTAAAAGCAACAGGACACTGCTAACTCAAATTTTTCATCAGCTTGTGATTTCTCTTTGGATCTTACATCTTTGTCTTATGGATTGCATTAATAAGAAAAGATATTTTGTTTTTTCATCAATTTACATAAGAACAGTTTTCAACATTTAAAAAAGAAATTTTAAGTCCTGTATTCTTTCCTTTCCTCCCTTTCCTTGCAGATGGTAAGCAATCTCATATAAATTTTACATGTGCAATCATATATGTAAAGTTTTTTTCCATATTAATCATTTTGTGGGAAAAAACTCCAAAAATAGGAAAGCAAAAAAAAAATGTTTGTTTTGATCTGGATTCAGACTATCAGTTCTTTCTCCAGAAGCAGATGACATTTTTTAATCATGTATGCTTTCAGGTTGTTTTAGGTTATTTTATTGCTAAGAACAGCTAAGTTTGGCCCATTGTTCAACAACATGCCAAGATTTTTTTGAATCCTTTCATTCAATATATTTTCTTATATGCATTATCAAACCACTGGTTAGAAATAGGTTAGAGTAGTGGAAGGAATACTGATCTTGAGTCTTAGGCCAAGTCTTAAAGTCTCACTTAACCTCTCTCCCTTTATATATATACTCTTTATCCATAAAATGGAGGTGATAATGATAATAAAAAATATTTGTATGTCTCTCAAGTTTGGCATATAGAGAACTTTTAAAAAATTCTTGTTCATTGCTTACTTGCCTGACTTGTAGATAACTTCTCTAATGAGGTTGTTGTGGAGAAAACACATGGTAGATATTGAAATGCTATAGAAATAGATTCAAGTTATCTCTTCCAGCTTTGTTTTATTTGCATATTTTATAAACTTTTATAAACTTGCCCTTTATGCTTTTATCCACAGCACTGATGAAGATGTTAAATATTTCAGGCAAAGACAAATCCCAGCTAAGGAATACTCTAATATAGATCTCTCTCTTAAAATGATATTTGTCTATTAATTTCTAGTCTTTCGGTCAAGTTATTCCATTGGTATGGACTCTTCCAATTATGCCATCATACAACCTATGTGGGTGTTTGAATTGAATTGGATCTCTGCAGTTTACAAGATAGTATGAGATAATTTGTCAAATGCTTTATGGAAGCACACGTGAACAATTTCTAAAGCATTTTGAACCAGACTTGATAATCTGCTGTTTCAGAAAAGAAAATGAGATTATTTTAACATAATATTGCTCTCATGCTTCCCTTCCCCTCCCCTTCCTCTCCCCCCCAAAGGACCCTTACCAGTACTGTGTATTGATTCCAAAAGAGAAGAGCAGTAAAGCCTGGGCAATGGGGGACTTGCCCATTGTTACACAGGTAGGAGGTATCTGAATCCAGATCTGAACCCAGGACCTCCTGTCTCTGAGCTTGGCTCTCAATCCACTGAGCCAGCTAACTGCTTTCTTGATCTCTTTTAAGACAAGAGATTGATACCTTTTCTTTCTTTCTTTCTTTCTTTCTTTCTTTCTTTCTTTCTTTCTTTCTTTCTTTCTTTCTTTCTTTCTTTCTTTCTTTTTTTTTTTTTTTTTTTTTTTGAGTCCTTTCCCAGTTTGTTCCCTACTCTCCTTAACTATCAACTCTTATCATAAAGAAAGACTCAGGTTAAATAAATAGAGAAATCTTGTCATATTCTTCTCCTAGGCAGTTTGGCATAAGATATGTTCATGATGTATCCTATAATTGATGGACCTTACTGATTACCACTGTTGTCTCTAAATGTTCCCAGTTTATTTCAACATATTGTTGTAGAATTTTGTCAGGAATTGAGGTTAACTGTGCTATCTTCATTCCCCTCCACCCCCATTTTGAAATTTTTGCCGTCTTTTTAGAAACCTGTGACATTTGCTCTTTATTCTTGTAACATCTTCATCATTTATAACCCTTCAGAGATCATTCTTTAATAGTCATGGATAATAATATTCTCCACTGTTTCTTTTGGGACCCTGTGGTGTACTTTGGCCCCCTTGAATTCATTAGGAATACTTCTATGTCCTCTTTTACCATCCTGAGTGTTTTTCCCCTTAAATTCTTTTTTCAAATTACATGTACAATTTAAAAAAAAAATTAAACCCTTATGTTCCGTCTTGGAGTCAATACTGTGTATTGGCTCCAAGGTAGAAGAGTGTTAAGGGCTAGGCAATGGGGGTTAAGTGACTTGCTCAGGGTCACACAGCTGGGAAGCGTCTGAGGCTAGATTTGAACCTAGGACCTCCCATCTCTAGGTCTAGCTCTCAATCCACTGAGCTACCCAGCTGCCCCAACATGTACAATTTTTTAAAGATGTTTTTTAAAAAATTGATTTCCAAATTCTTTCCCTCCTTCTAAACACCCCACCCCCACCCCAACCCTCCAGAAGTCAAACAATTTTATATTATTGGGGTTATTTGTGTGCAGGCTTGCAAAACATATCTCCATCTTAGTCATGTTTTGAAAGAAAACACAAGACACTCCTCACCCTCCCCCCAAAAAAGAAAGTAAAAAAAATGCTTTGATCTATATTCAAGACTATCAGTTTTCTCTGGAGATTAGATAGCATTTTTCATTATGTGTCCTTTGGAATTGGCTTATATCACTGTATTGCTGTGAATAGGTAAGTCATTCATAGTTGATCATCACATAATATTGCTGTTACTGTGTACATTGTTCTTCTGGTTCTCCCCACTTCACATAAGTCTTTACAATACTCTCTTGTTACTGTGATTATTAAAATTATTTGAGAGACCGGTTTTGGGATAAGAATATCAATTTACTAATTAGGCAGCCATTTAACCAATAAGTTGATATGTTATTGAACATCTTGGTGGCCAAAGATTCCCTGAAGGTCCTTCAGGCAGATCCATAAATAACATTTGGTTCATCATTAAGTCCCTTCCCAGGACATCCCACGACATCCTCAGTTGGTGAATAGTTAATAAGGAGGTTGCAATCAAGACTCTCAACCTTTCTCCTATCCCCATAGGTAATGAGGTATATAGGCAGAAGGAACTTTTATCAATTAACCAGGTTCCTTGGGGAGAGGAGGAGGACATTTCCAGAAGTTCCTTAAAAGTGAGGGAAATGAAAAAGTCAATGGACTAGTTCTTTCTCCTTCCCCCCAGCAGTGTGTGTGTGCGCGCGCGCGCGCGCACACACACACACACATTCTTACATTACTTATCTGTAGGTCAGCCCTTGTATAGCAATTTGTGTACCATCTCTCCTTGTGTGAAGATTTTCTTGATAATGAAAACATAAACCACCTTGCATCATCCTTCTGATCTTCCCTGAGTAGCAGTACTTTTCTTTCTGATCTTCTTGACCCCAGCATACTTTAAAATAGAAATTCTTTCTGGTGTCTTTAACATTCATTGCCAGCTTCTACTCACTCATTCTGAGTTTTAGCACCTCTCACATTCTTTTGCCAAGACTATATAGGCACTATGCTGGTATATTTTATACGAATATGAAAAATACTCATCCTCACTAAAATTTGCTTCCTTCTATGTGATATACCTAAAAAGGGGTTGGGGGCAAAATGTAGTTCACAATGCATCTATATTGCCTTACTTACTTACCCCTTCAACAGCTGTAAACTGTACTACTTAAAGGTAAAATTCTGTTACCCCCCCCCCCCCCCACCAAGCTGATTACTGGTTAGACAGAAATGTTTTAAACTATTATTACTATAAAGAAAGAGTTTAGGTATAAGAATATGTCTAAAGAATTTCAGGTAATAATCCATAATTTTTATTACTGAATTACCTCATTTTTCTGCATTTGAATTCTTAGATTTCCATTTGAGTAGTTTGGGTGAGCAAGGTTTTTAGAGGTGAATGTGTTTGGCTAACTGGTGCTTACTAATTGTCTCTTTGGGAAGTTCATTTAAACAGCCTGAGCTTCAGTTACTTATCCCTAATACTTAGCATAGTACCTGAAAAATATTAAGCTTTTAATAAATTCTTATTGATTAATTATATGACTTCTTGAGATAAAATAAATATGTTGACACCATTGTTGTACTAATTAGTATATCTTAATTAGGGATTATAAATCAAGAGAATATACTATTTTCATCTTGGTCAGTATAGAGAGGCTTATCACCAGAATAATAAACATTAAGATAATCAGTTTTTTGCCCACTCTATGAAACATAGAAAGACAAAATGGCCCTTTGTCCTGTTTTACCCACTTTCTATTTCCATGAATGGTGGAACAGGGCACAGACTGTGCTAAAGAATTTCACAATTCCTTGACCATCCATATTCTTCTAACTGTTGATATTGTAAAAATAAAAAGGGATTGTAAAAATAAATGTTGAAAAATAAGCAAATAAAGGTTCAAAACTGTTCAGATACTTTTGATAAATGTAATCAAAAGTATCTTCAGTGATAAAGTAAAGTGAAGCTCATGAATGAACTTTTCTTTAGGGCCAGGCACAAGGATGCATTCTAACTCCACCCAAATAAAACTCCCTGGTTCCACAAGGAACTGCTTCTCCTGTTTTCACTGGCTACAGTAATCCTCCCTGATCTGACTAACCCAAATTTTTACTATTCTAAATAAACTACCACTATTATCCTTATAATTCTTAAGTTTGCCTCCAAGTTATAAAAATAACAAAGGCTAGCTGGTTGAAACAAGAGATAGTCTGAATGTAGATCGAAACATACCATTCTTCACTTTCCTTCGTCAATGAATTTTTCTTTAGTATAAGCAATATGTGTCTTATTTTAAAACATGGCAAACATAGAGATAGGTATCATATGATAATATATGTACAACCTATGTCATATTGCTGCCTTCTTGAGGAGGGGAAAGGTATGGGAGGAAAGGAAATTTAAAAAAATGTTTATTAGTTTCTTGTTGAATGGGAGTTTTGAAAAGGACTAGGGTTAATGATAATCATATCAAAAAAGAAAGAAAATATTGTTGAGTCATTTAAAAATACAAATAAGAGGGCAAAAGAAAATGCAAAATGGGATCCAGATAAGCAAAGCAATGTTGGAACTATCATATTAAATTTGAGATATGTATATTTTTAAAGCTCTATGTAGTGAAAATTCACAATTTCATATGTGGTCTTCTTTTTTTGTTCTTTGAAGGTGAAAATGTTCATGTTTGTTAATACTTAGCAAATTCATAGTAATAAAAGAAAATTGAAAAATAAAAAAGTTAAATTAAAAAAACATTTTTAAAAGAAAGGAGTCCAAAGATCTTGGATGTGATTAGGATGAAACAATAGAACAAAGAAAATATATTTAAACAGATAAGAACTTCTTGGTTATTGCCTTGAGAGTCATTGCAGAATCAGCTTTTTAATAATCTGGTCATTGACACAATTTGGACAAATGTCAAGACTACTAACAAGTTAGAGGAAAGATGAAGAAAATGGCATTGAGTTTGTTGCCAGAGGTTCTGACTTGACCTTTATAAAGATTATTGGTCTCTCACCTCAAACAAAGTACAAAAGCAACTCAAACCATCATCAAAAGTTTATATGATCAAATCAAAACTCATCAAAAGTTTATATGATAACCCTACAATACTCCACAATGACAAAGTTTCAGCAAGTATTAAAATAATCAGCCTGCCGAATGGAGTTTAATGGCTGGCATTAGCAGTAGCACTAGCTTAAAGTATATATTCAGTGTGCAGACCTCTTTCATAATTAAATGGCCTTTGCAAATAGATAGTTGGATGGCCACGGAATTAAATAGGAGATGGAAGTTGGGCTAAAATTTTCTCATGGGATTGCTTGATCCTTTCAATGACTCCAAGCTATACTTAGATTCTTTTTTTTAACATAAATGTACACCTAACTATTTAACTTCAAACAGTCAAACATCACAGTTTCAGAAGAGTATGGATTGCTTGAGAGATGCAAAAGGTAAAGGAAAGATGCACTATGTTAGGAAGGACGACCTATGCATGAAAAATGTCATGTGTATCATCAAAGATAGCATGTCCAGAAGTGGTAAGTTTGTTGGTCATCCAAAGAGAAAGAACTGATTACTGTATTTACATTCACAAAGTATTAAAATAACAAGAGGAAGGCTTCAGTTGTCTCTTCAAAGATTTAGAGGAAAGCATATGAAGAGTTGCACAAGTCATGAAGGGGTTTGCTGCCTGTACAGGTAGCATGAGGATCCTCAACAATGAACTGATCAAGCCACTGAAATATTTGGGGTTATAATCTTGCCTTTACTGTACTCCTCCTTTTCTACTTCATAGGATGGCATAGGAGTGTGAACTGCAATGAAAGTTTTCAAACCACTATTAGGTGACCTTTTTGCCCTGATCTACTCTGCTGATAATTGCTTTACAGAATATTTCAGAAAGAGATCATAAGAATATTCTTTCATTTCAGGAAAGGTATTGAACCAGCTTTTACATCCAAGGTACAAGTATTGCCTGGAAATTTAGTAACATTTTAGCCAGTTAGCTCAGTTGTTCTCTGACATCATATGGTTAAGTCCTATCTAACAGATTTGCCTGTATCTTGATACATGACTGAGTTACTGTCTTTTCTGGTAATACTTTTCTTTGGTGATATACTTTACATTGCTTACCCTGCACAGCTCTTCCTTGGTAATTGATTTTCGCCTGATCATGCATACCATGTTACACATCTCTTCGTTGTTCTTTGTTTGACCTACATTTTGAATTATCTAGTCATTTTATCTTCTGTCATACAGTGTTTACTTTGGGTTATTTATTTCACCTCTTTTAGTTTAAATTTCTTTTAGGTTCCATTTAAAAATAACTCATGTTTATGTTACTTATTATTTTGCTATCAAATTCCCTCTGTCAAGATAGTTTGCTCCTTAAAGAAAATGGTTTTGGCTTTATAATTGCATCTAAAACAGAAGGATGTAAGGAGCTCTGGCAATATGTTTTCAGAGTTGCTGGAAACAGACCTGGGAAGTTCATGCAAATTTATATAAACATGGTCAAATGAGTAACTGTTTGGGTTTTTTAGAAAATGCTCTGACAGTAATTTTTTCCAGATGTTTGTTGTGCCTTTTTTAAACAAGCCATCTATCCAAAAATGGCCGAATTGTTCATCATTTGCATGTGGCCACACCCAAGGGAACAATAATAGAAGGGCCTATGATAGCAATAGTATCAGTAGTACACAGAGATATTTTTGGTCTGATGGGCATAAAGTTGTTTCATATCTATTCATCTCTGATTGTTCAAAGTATATCTTGATGTCTGTAGTTTATGATGGGTAGTCAGCATATAGGAGATCTCTCTTTTTTTTTTCCCTATGCAGTAGCCTTAAGTTGATGTCACAGGTTTTCAAAGTACATTTTTTTATGAAGATTTCATATCTGTGAGCAAAGTCCTTTCCTTACTACTACATTGGCATTTCTCTCTGGTCTTACTGCTATTATAAGGTATTGGTGCCAATACTTGGTATTGGGTAAACCTTGGTTTAAGATCTTCTTATTTGGCATTTAAAACATTTGGTTGTCAGAAAGATAATTTCCCTAGATTCATCTTTGGTCATTTGCTAGTAATACAACCATTGTTCAGGGATTCTTATGAAATGGGTCACAGGGCTTGAATATGTGAAGTTAAATGTTCAGTATTCAGTCACATGGAATTAGAGTTACCCTGTCAGCCTCACTTTGGTTTTGGGAGGTCATCTGAATTCCTGATCAGCTCAGAACAGATGGAACTTCTGGGCAAGGGAAAAAGCACATCTGTTTTCTCTGAGAGTAATTTTTAGCACACCAAGTATCTGTTTGTCCTCACGTTTCTGGGAAAAGTAGAAATGGTTTCAGTACGTTAAACCTCTATTGAATGCCAATAAATAAAGGAGATATAAAGCTATTCATTTTTCTTTTAGGTAGGCTAAACAAACATCAGGCAAATCCTGATTTGAAGTAACAGGAGATAGCTTTTCATTAGCCAATCAGTTGTTTAAAAAGTGAGACTGATTGCCAAGGATAATGTAGAAGAAATGTGTTGCATCAGAGTGTTGTGAAGAGTAGGGCTGGTGAAGAAATTTCTTTCTATCCCCTGATTATCCTGTCTTAAAGCAATTGAGAAAGAGTCCTCAAGACATTTGGCAGCTTTGCTTTCTTTGTTTTCTCTCTAAATAAATGGAATGGAATCCAAGTTCCCAAATGGACTAAATATTTTAAATTCTGGCCAAGAAAATGTATCCCCATTAGTAAGCTAATATTACAATAGGTCTTTGAGATTTGAAGGGACCTTAAAATTTAAGATGTTTTTTACTCTCGTCCACTGTGTTATATTTGTCAGGATAATCTGAGGGATTTGGGGAATAGTTGTTGTTAGACTTCATTGTTGATATACTGAAGTAAGCACAATTTAATTAAAAAAATATTTAGTAAATGCCTAGCTTTTGTATCAGCTACAAATACAAATAAAAGAATTTCTGCCTTCAAGAAGCTTACTGGGGTGGGATATATCACTCAAGTAAGTAAAAACAGATGTACCAAGTAACACAAAATAAGTTAAAGCAGTAGAATATGTGTGGATTGATGTGTATAGGAGTTGTTGAGGGGCAGTTTAAGGGGGTGGACTGAAACAATTTACATTGTTTACCCTTTCTGGGCCTCAGTTTTAAATGTGGAGTTTGAAAGAGATGATTTGTAAGCCCCACTTCCATTTCTACATCAATGATCTTATTATGTAGGGAGAGACCCCTGAGGTAAGCTTTGACGGAATATAGGTGTTTCAAAACGAGAGCTGAAGAGGAAAAATACCTCTTAGGAATAAGGTACAGGCTTTCCTAAGGGTGTGGATGTGAGAAATGGAATGGGAAGAAGAAACATACCCACAACAGTTTCCACAGATACTTCCAAGTGCTTTTATCTCTATCTTTTATTTCTCTTCATAGACTGCTAAAAAAATATTAAAGATAGGACAAGAACATCTTTATTCATTCTGTTAATTCTGTTCTTCTCTAGACTCTAGAGCTTTTTAGGGAAGAGCTAATTATTCTACTGCCTTACTTGTTGTGGACATTTGTTTACTGTTTAAAATATTGTGCCCTTGAGAACTAGCTCAGCAAACAAATAAAACATTCTAAATTAGTGTGGGAAAAGACAGAAATATTTCAAAATTTGTTTCCCGTTTTTTCTGTACACTTGATCAACATTTGACCCTTAGTTTAATCCTGAGCAAATTTAGAGGCCGGAATATGAAAAGATATTTTCCAATTTGAGTACGTTTGAGATGAACTTTTATTGCATACTCTTGAGAGGAGTGGGAAACTGGAAAATAAATGATTGAAAATTGTCTTTGTTTATTGATTTTTTTTTGATGAGTGCAAGAAAGGGAAAGGGGACATAATCTGTCATGTCTTTGACTCTTCTGGTTTACTATGAATGTGTTTCATTGGAGATTTCCTTTTTTTTAAAATGTACTTCAATTTAATGTTAAGCATCTCTTACAGGCAAAGCACTATTCCAATCTCTGTAAGAAATATAATTTTTATATAAGACAAAGTCCTTGTCCTCCTAAAATTCATAATTTTTTAAGTGTGAGATCATTCAATCAACAGGTTTTTTTAAAGTATCTGGTGTGCCAGGTACTGTACTAGGTAATGAAACAGTCCCTGTCTTTAGGGTATACATATTACTATATATATAAAATATATGCAAAATAAATACAAGTTAATTTTCAAATGGGGAGACACTAGCAGCTGAGTATATCAGGAAAGAACTCAAGTGTAAGAGTTGCCATTTGAACTGAACTTTGAAGGAAGGGAAGGAATCCCAGGAGGTAGAAGTGAAAAAGGAAGATAATTTTCAGGCTTGTGAAATTGCTTCAGCAAAGACCCACCAATGAGAAGTAGAATATTTTGTGTGAGGAAAAGTAATAAGGCCAATTTGGCTAGACTATAGAATTATAGATGTGTGAAGGAGACTAAATGTAATCAAGATGTAGAGAACAACAGCACAGAATAATAGTCAATAGGCATTCTTAAAAATGTACATTTTTTCCAATTAATAAAAATTTATTTTCTCACTTTCCCACCCTTTCCTTTTCCCTCTTCTTCTTTCCCCAAAATATTCACAGTCAAGCAAAACTGTCTCCTCATTAGAACACATCCAAAATGTGTCTCATTGTAGCATGTATCATCTTTAGTCCTTGGGAATCATGTTTGATCAAATGTTCACTATTTTTTCAAACTTCTGGTCTTTTTTCCCCCTCCAGACCCCCCCCCCCCAGTCTTCTAAAAGTTTTTTTGTCTTTATAATATTGTTTTTATTTAATAAATTGTTCTCCTGATTCTGCTTATTTTACTCTGTATCAGTTTATTCATTTTCCTAGGTTTCTATGAAACTACCCCCTTCCTTATAACACAATAATATTCAATTACATTCATATTCCAAAATTTTTTCAGCCATTTTTCAATTTATGGACATCCTCTTAGCTTTCAACTAAAAAAAGGGTATTTGAAATTTGAAATTAAGTATCTTTGTCAAGAAAACCCCAGATGAGGTTACAAGTCAGATGGCAAATAACCTACACAACCAAAGTTGTGTAGGAGTCCAGTGTTATCATTGAGGTAGAATAAAAAGGACTTGGAACCTATTGATCATATTGGAAACCCAAGGAAGAAGAGTAAAAGTTGATACCAAGACTGAAGCATCTAAACATGAACCTCAGAGCAGATTAATGGTGGATGTCAATGAAAGAATTAGAAAATTAGAAGGAACTCCAATAAGCTTGGTTTTGGACATAAGTTTGAAGTGTCAGTGGGGTATCTGTGAAGAAATGTCTTGAGCTATTTTAAATATGAGTTTGTGAAGTTCAGAAGGGAAGTCAGGATATGGAGATGTACTAAGGGCCATTGCAGAGAATGATCATTGGAGCTGTGGGAGTGATTTGAGATTTCTGAAAGATGAAAGAAGAGGGAGAAGAGAATTAAGGACTGGGCCTTGGAGAATTCAAGTTGAGGTTGATTAGAAAATGGAGGGTGATTTCTCCCCGGAGAAAATGAAAAGGGTGATTCTAGAGGTGAGAAGAGAACCAGTAGAATTAAGTTTGAAAGGGTTGTCTGCCATCAAGATTGTGTGAACTTCTTTCAAAGCTTAGCTCTAGTACCTTTTTCTATAGGAAAACCTGGGGCGGGGGGGGGGGGGGGAAGGGGTGCCAGGAAGAGAAGGGGCGGATCCTTGAGAATAGGAACTCTGATGCTTAATAAATACTTGTTATATTGATACTGATGTCCATTGACTTTTTTTTATGCCGATCTGTTACTTCATTACAAACTTTAATTGCTGTTAATATTTATTTCTTTAATGTAATTTAATTGATTTAATTAATATCATTTGCATGTTATCCTTGACTCTCCTTCTCTCCCCCTATCCCTTCTTCTCTCTTGTTGCCAAGTTTTCTGAACTAGATCAATTGAGTAACCTAGAAAGTTATAAGCTCCGTTGGGATAGAGATTATATTCTAAATATTGTTCATTCCCTAGCACGTTAGGTCTTTAGACAAATCAGTAAATATTAAAGTGCTTCTTTTTATGTGCCAGGCATTGTAGTAAATTCTAGGGATTAAGAGAAATTAAAAATAGTCCCCAATTTCACAGAGTTTATATAACCCAATGATACACATACATGTTTAGGCACACACATATGTCTCTCTATATATAGATATGACATATGTATAAAATGAGTACACATAAGATAAGCACAAACTAAATGGAAATTGGCTAACCTTAGAAGAAAAAGCATTATCATCTGATGGGATCAGGGAAGGCCTTTTTGAAGGAGAGATGATGCTTGAGTTTCAAAGAAATCAGGATTAAAAAAAGTTTTTTTTAATGTGTTATCATTTCTTCCCACTACCTTCTTTCCTCAATTATATAATTAAAAAGCCCTAATAACAAATATGCATTGTAGTATAGCAAATAAATGAACACTTTGGCCATGTCCAGAAATGTATGTCTCTTTTTACATTTTAAGTCCATTACTTCTGGCAAAGTGAGTAGTGTTATTCATCCTCAGTCCTCTTGACTCATGATTTTTCATTACATTTATCAGAGTTCTGAAGTTACTCTCTCTCTCTCTCTTTCTCCCCTCCCCTCTCCCCATTAGTTCTTAGTGGCAGAAGCCAGGAATTTTAAGGTTCAGAGATAGATGATTAGGAAAAGCATTTCACATATGGGGGACAGCCAATGTAAAGGCATGGAGGTGGGAACTGCAAATTAATATATAAAGAACAGTAAGTGTGACTCAACCATTACTGAAGGGAATAATGTCTTAGGTACTTACTAAATGTTGAATGAATGGATCTTATCTGCTTTCTTTACAACTGAGATCATCTTGCTTGTGGAGTGTGTACTGATTTCCAATGGCACCTGTACCTTTTATGTTGGCTTGACTTTGTTACAAGTTTACTCAGATCATTTTTGTGAACACAAAGCAGTAGTATGTTGATGAAAGTAATAAACTCTTTAAAGTTCCTTGCAGTTAGATTTCTGAAAGAATCTTTTCAGTCGTTTGAGAAGTAAATGACCTTTCAGTTCAACATTTCCTGATGATAACTACTTGGGAAAATGAAGGCCTAAGGATTTTCAGTCCAACAATTTGTTAATTGCATGGTACTGTCCAGACTCCAAGGATTACTTATTTATTATAAGCTATTTAGTTTTTAAAAACTGATACTTATTGGGATAACATAAAAGTTTTAAACGTCAGATAGCATTGTAATAACAGTGAGGAGTTTCTGTTGAGATCAGATAATCTATTGTGTTTATGATATCTTACTGAGTCACTTTGTGAAGGAATTGTGATTTATTTTTAGGAGCTATGATTTCAAGTTGAAAATTTCTACCAACTTTATATAACTTAGTAGTTAAGTCACAGGTAGTTGCCTTGAAGTTCATAAGTTGGCCGAAGTCACACATAGTTATTAGATTTGAAACTAAGTTTTACTGATTCCCAGGAAGGGCAGCTAGATGGCATCATAGAAAGAGCACTGGACCTGTAGTCAGGAAGATTTGAGTTCAAATGTGATTTCCGATACTGTGACCCTGGGCAAATCGTGTAAGCCTGTTTGTCTCAGTTGTCTCCTCTGGAGAAGGAAATGGCAAACCAATCCAGTATCTTTGCCAAGAAAACCCTAAATGGTATCACAAAAAGTCAGGCAACAGAATGAAATGACTGAACAACAACAATTTTCTGATTTCAAGTTCAGGGCACTTAATACACTTTGCTTTTTCTATGATGCCTCTATCTTACTAACGCAATAGATATTTGAGTAAAGTAAATATCATATCAAAAGCATTGTCTATAACTGTGTTCAATAATCTGGCTATTTCACCCACATTCTCTAATCTACTTTCAACTCCCACTAAAAAAAACCTTTGTACAATTTGCTTGTTTTTTTTTTTTTTGTTGTTGTTTTGTTTTGTTTTGTTTTTCAGAGCATGCCATGTTTAATTCTTTAGAAGGGAAAAGTTGCTAGCATCTTTGTTTTTTAAAGAACATAGATTCACATCATAGGTTTTAGGATTACAAATTTGGAACTGGAAGGGATCTTAAAAGACACCCAATCCAGTCCTTCCAGGAGGCCTACAGAGGTGGGTGACGTGCCCAAAGGATTAGTATTTGAATCCAAGCTCTCCAGCTCCAAAACTAAATATCCTTTTTTTCACTGCTTTACACTGTCTCTCATATAGTTTTGCAGGACAGCTGAAAAACTTGAGAAATGATGTAATGGAAAGAACATTAGGTCTAAATTTCAGAATTAAAAGACTGGTTCATGCTGTAGAGGCAAGGCCCTATTTCAGATGGGAATTAGTGTAGATGACTTCTTAGGACCCGAATAGCCTAGAGGTTCTATGATTCGAAGTCTCAGTTCCGTCACCAACTGGCCATATATGATTTTGTGGTGAGGGGTCAGGGGGAGTGTATTTGGTTTCCTCATATCCCAAAACAGGAATAAAATTTACACTAATAATTCACATATATAGAGCACTTTATCCCTTTATTTCATAATTCACAGTCACATATCACCACGGGAAGATCTTGATACTATGAATAGTGAGCCTTTATTTCAGAAAAAAAACTTGGGGATTCTCCAAAGCACTATGCAGTTTCCTAAAAATAGTCATAGGCCGAGTTCATTTCTCCCTATAGAATCAGTCCATATATAGATGAACTTGGCCCAGCTCTATAATCTCTGGGTCTACTTGTATATCATAATCTAGGACAGTGATGGGCAAACTTTTTAAAGAGGGGGCCAAAGGAAAGGAAATGCTCATCTGTCAGTCTGTTTCTAAGGCAACTCTTTCAAAGTTTCATTGTATTGTGTCCTACTCACTGTATTCGTCAGATTAGGAATAATGTCGCGCTGCAGATAGAACATTTCAGGGGGCTGCATCTGGCCCTCGGGCCGTAGTTTGCCCATCACTGGCCTAGGAAGTAGGCATTCTTGATTTTCTGATTTTTGTCTGGATAGGTTCAGGTCTCTCAAAGAGAAAGAGCAATGAAGAGATATCTATTATAGATGTAGAACGACTTTCGTTTTAACAACAAAGAGCTATTTCAGGGGCAGGATAAAAGATCGTTATTAAAAAAAAAAAGTATGCCTAGAAAAAGCAGTGTGAGAGGAACCAGATGGATAGCTCATTCTCCATTGGTACCCACATGTCAGTAGATCTAGAGCAGGGGTCAGCAACGTATGGCTCTTTCTGCAGGAGCCATAAAGTCAATTTTTTTTCAGGCGCTGTTACAGGAGCGGCACTGTGAGCACTGTACGGCTCTCACGAAATTGCATTTTAAAAAATGTGGCATTTATGGCTCTCACAGCCAAAAAGGTTGCCGACCCCTGATCTAGAGGAAGTCTCTTAAGTGTATGGTGGGAATTCCTGGAAAGATCTATGGGAACACATGGACAGAAGTTGTACAGGATGAGAGAGCATGTGATCTGTAGCATTAGAAGGGGAGTCATTCAGTGAGGTTGCAGATCTATAAAAGAATTGAAGAGTAGCATTTTATAATTCCATAGTACTTTGCATATACAGAATATGAATTCTGATTCAGGAATCTTGTTAACAATAATAGTTTTCATTAAGTATAGCACTTTATAATTTACAAAGTACTTTGCAAGCATTATCTCATTTGATGATCTCTGTAACCCTGAAAGATTGGAAATTTCTTACTCCATTTTACAGATCATGCAATTGATGTTTGGAGACTATAGATGAGTTAATTAGTGAAAGTCACATAGCAGACCTGTGATCCAAAACACAATCCTGTTTGTGGAACTGCTTCTGGGATCAAAGTCAATTTAAATGCTCTTTTTTACATCATTCTTGGCAAGATGCAGAGGTCTTCCATATGGAAGAGATTTAACTATATAGGTTGTCCCCTTTCATTATAATAATTTGTAGTCTCTTAAATTTAATTTGTATTTACAAATTTGCATTTACAAATATTTTTATTTGTATTTCAAATTTGTATTTACAAATACATTTTATTGTTGTAGTAACCAAGGGAGGGTTGGTGCTATTATTATCCCTATTTTTAGATAAGATAGGGGAGAGCCTGAGAGCTTTAGGCTTTTAGTTGAGAAAAGTTGAGTGATCTAACCAGGTCACATAACTAGGAAGTATCTGAGACTGGATTATGAACTTAGGTCATCCTGATATAGGTTCAGTATTCTATGTCCTGTACCACTTAGAATAGTTTTGGGCTTCATGGATGAAGTAGCTTCACTTTGCTTAAATAGAGGGAGTGGTGGAAATGTTACATGTGTGCACTATCAGAACCAAAGGCACTAGATTATCATTTTGTATATATAGAGAACACTTGGCAGACTGACCTGGCTAGAACAGGAAGTAATGGGAAGCAAGATTGGATGCCTAGTATAGAATAGAGATGGAAGTTTTTTTTGTTTCCTTAAATGATGGAATCTTCATTCTTTGATTTATAATTTCATTGGTATTGGCACGCAAAAAAAAGTAGTCATAAAATGACCAAAGATAGAATTTTGAAAGCTTCAGCCTCTGTATATAATCTTTAGCAACTTCAAGTAGACAAAGAATGTAAAGGCCAGCTTTACAAATTACTTGTGGGTTGACAAACCAGGATGAGAGAAATGATTCTGGGATTATAGGAGGGTCAAACTGACAGACGGGCAGACAGACATGAAGAATTCTCTTGCTGAGCACTGACAAAGTTTAATGATTTCAGGTACATGCTTATAGGGAAAATGATATCGGCTAAGGGATTTTGTAAGCTTCTTGCAGGGACAGTGGTTAATAATGATTTACAAGATAGAGACAAAGGATGTAGATTACCTCAGTGATTCTAAACAGAATTTTCTATAGGATAATAAATCACAGGTAAATATGTAACCATCTAGTCCAGATTCTCAGGGAAATGTTTGTTTCAGTGGGTAGAACAAGAACAGCCAGGAACACCCAAGAACTTATCAGGTGCTTTGGGTGAGATCATATACATGCCTAGCACTAGCTAGCTGATGGCTCTGATTTTACTGGGTTCTACAAAAGAATAAGCACATCCAATTGGCAGAGGGTGGGTTTATGAAGTCTAGAAGACTACTTTCGTGGAAATGAAGAAAACCTGGAGCAATGCATATACCACCACAGGTGAGCTAACTGGGAGGAGCAGGCAGACCCTGCAAACACAATGAAACTGAGCAATTTTAGTTCAGTAACTGAGCAGGAATTCCTGGTGAAGATAATAATTCTTAGTACCTCTAAATATTGTTTGTCTAGAGTTATAGTTATTTTCAAAGGTTCAAACCTAAGTTTCTTCTCTGGTTTCTCTATTTGCTTACATTCAACAGCTCCAACTCCTTCCCACTAAACTATTTACACAAAAGGTCATTACAAATAATAAAGAACAGATTATCTTAGTAAAGTAGCAAACAAATTGGAGAAATTCTACAAATGACAATATACTAAAATATACACAGGATTAAATAAAACATTTTGCTGTAAGATAATATCTCAAATGATAGAGAAGCCTCAATGTCACCCAGAAGGAAAGTCTCCAAAACTTTTGAAGCAGGTAAGAAATAGGAACATGTTGAGGAGCCAACTTCCCCTGCAAGACTGCAGCTCACATTTCTATACTCAGCACACGGTTCCCCCCTTCCCTCTAGATTAGGTAGAAATTGAGTCACACACACACAAAAAAGACCAAAACTTAAGACAAGTATTTCTACTCCCTTTCATCTACTCAAGAGGAAGATTGTAGCCATAACTGGGGGGTGGGGGTGGGGGTGGCATTTGTTGGTATTTGAGAACATTGAATGGTCAGTTTTTGCTGTTGATTGTCATTGATAATTTTTTGTTGATTTTTATTTGACCAAAGAGCAAACTAAAATATTAGTACAGAAAACTTTTTGAATTTTTCATGTATGCTAATTTTGCTTGTTAGAGAAAAAATTTTTGAAAATCACTTCCCTGATTTTTGTTGTTAGGATTTATTTTTGAGGGAGTATTTATTAGCTTTTCTCCTTTTGAAGATTAATTTTTGCTCTGCTTTTTTTCTGACTAATTAGGAAGGGGGAAGCTTAGAAGTAGTTGATGGGGACAGAATTTTTAGAATAAACTATTAGGGAAATGGTTTATAGCCTATTATGGTTTCAGAAAGTCCTGTGTGTGGATGTTTAATCTCTGGGGTCAGCAAGAAAAATTTCCCAGGGAATAGTATTGCATAATTGCTCACAGATGGGGCCTGTCATCTCTTTAAAGAGATTAAGGGAAGGTGAGGAAAGATTACCTACCCAGGGAAGCTTATCTTGACATCAGTAGAGACTTCCTTTTGATGCTCCATAAAAGGGTACCACAGATTCAGGAACATAACTGTAAGAAGAGAGTGGTACATATATATTTAAGCACCTTATTCCTCTGTAACAAATTACTATGAGTACAAGAATTCCAACTTTTGAAAGGCTCTTCTATTGCCATGTGTTAAGAAGTCTTGTGGGCCAGAACACTAATGGAGCCAGAAAGGTTTGTTTGTTTTTTATTAATCCCTACACTCTCCCCAACTAATACCAGCTAGGACTGTTGTGATTTGAGGAGTAATCAAGCAAGCTGAGGGCAAATTGAGTTAACTTTGCTTCCAGGTGTATTGATCTGGAGCTTTGCTCTCGGTCCTGGGGGCAAAAAGTTTTAGGAGTTGGGAGATGTAGGAAATCTTCTTGGCAATTGCTTTTAGTCTCTTCACTAGTGGCTTTTATTTGCCTTGATTGTTTTTTACTATCTGGTAGCTTACATTTTCTCTGGGGATTGTTGAATACTTTTACTAAAGTGATTGTTTATCTGAACTTTTAGACTCTGGAGTGACCCGAGTTAAAGTGGGACAAGTTATTACAAATAGCGATACTAGTCTTAATTTGAAGTTGTTTTCTACTGTTAGACAAAAAAAAATCCTGGCGGATTTCTAGAGGGGACATTTCAATTGAATATTAAACTGCTACTATAGGCATATGGTTGTGCTCAGTTTAAGGATACATTGATAAGCTGTGCCTACCGACTGGGAGCTTACTATCTTTTGGGAAGATTTTACATGCACATAAATATGTGAATATAAAGAGAATAATCTGCATAAGGTTTGGTAAATATTAGATTAAGTCAATAAAGTTTAAGTAGGAAAAAAGGTCACTTTTCTAATTTTTGTTGAAGGTAGGCATGCTTTTCTGTCCTTGACTTGCCATCCTGACCACCCATTTAACAACAACTCTTGGATTAAGCCTACTTTTGGTCCTTCCAAGAAAACCTATGATGTTCTCTAAGGTCAGTGGCTTTAACTTGCTTTCAACATCCAATAAAATGTCCAGCGTTTTTGTATCATTAACTAGGCAGCTTATATTTTAAAAAATTGTTGATGTGGTGTCTTTCTTTTGACATATTGCAGCCTCTTCATATTGGTTGCACCACTCCCAAGAACCATCTCTTTTAACAAGTAAAGCTTTAAAGAAAAGAAAAACATTGACCATGTCTCAAAATATGCTAATTTCCATAACTGTAGTCCACCTCTTCTTTTTTCTGATTCAGCCAACAAACATTTAAGTGCTTGTCTACTCTGTGCCTGGAACTGCTGGGTTGGTAAAGTAAAATAGTTCCTGACCTTAGTGACCTTATCCCTCTATCATGTAGATAACTATGCACATATAAGATATATTATAGGTAGTTGAAGGTGATTTTGAAACTGAATCTTGAATGACGCCAGGGAAGTCAGAAGGTGAGGAGAGCCAGCATTCTAGGAATGGGGGCTAGCCAATAAAGAGAAATTGGGTTTGCGAGATGACTTTAGCATTATGATTAGTTGCTGTGTAAACAATTCTAAATTATTTTATTATGTTATTGTTGTTATTGAGTACATTGTTCTCCTGCCTCTGCTTATTTTCTTCAAGCCCTTTCAAGTTTCTTTCAATTTTTCATATTCATCATTTCAGATGTTTTAATTATTTTCCATTATACCATTTCTAAACTACATTTTGTATAGCTTTTTCTCAATCGTGGACAGTTTCTTTCTGGTAGTTTCTTTGGGTTAACATAGGTACAGTTTAGTGACTATTTCTTAGTATGATCTCAAGGTAGTTAAACCAATTAAGAGCTTCATCAATAGTCTATTAGCCTGTCTAGTCTCATAAAACCTTTTCAACACTTGTCATTTCCCTTTTCTGTAATCATTGCCAGTGTGATGAGTATATGATGCAGTTCTGTAGATTAAATTTGCCTTTGCATTTATTCATTTGAAAGCTGGTTATTATATCCTTTGACTATTAAGCAATTAGAGAATTGCTCCAAATATGTCTATATAAAATTTTAAAATAGCTTGGATATCATATCTTGATCAGAAAAATTAGCTGTGATCATATTTTGCAATTTTTATTTTAGTTGTACTTAATTTTGCTTGTGAAAAAGCTTTCAATTCTTTGTAAAGTTCTACTTTATCTTTTATGATAAAATTCTGAATTTAATAAACACTGAATAAAATAAGCACTTCCATAGAACAGAATGAGGCCATGAATCTTTTATTTAGTTTGTTTTTCCTCTTAAGCACATTAAGTTATCATGGAGCTTTGAAATCCATCCAACTTGATTCTGTTTCCTTTTGGCCTTCCTAGGTTATTGGCATCCTTAAAAATGCCTTACTGGACTGTCCTCTTAGGAAAAAAAAATCAATCCAATGATCCTCTCCCTTATATTAAAAAATAAATAAAACAAAACCCTTATAACAAGTATGCATGGTCAGGGAAAACTTTTTAGACATTGTCATCTTAGAAAATTCTTATTCTGACCCTGAATCCATCACTTATCATCTTTCTCTGCCTTGAAGTCCCTTTGCACGGTTCCTCATTGTTCTGATGCAGTCTCTTGGGAATAGTTCTCGTTCTTATGTATTTGTAAATTCTTAATATACATTAGATAAGTGAGTTTTATCAAAATTTGCTATAAAGATCTTTCTCAAGCTTTCCACTTTAATTCTTAAACTATGGTTATTTCATTTGTACAAAAGGTTTTCGATTTTGTGTTATGGAAATTGTATAATTTATCTTTTATAATCACCTCTATTCCTTAGGTTATAATTTTCTCCTTAGCTATAATTATGAAAAGTATCTTCTCCCTTCTATGATTTTTTTATATAAACTTTTATTTTTATATCTTGTAGACATCTTCTCTTTTTCCTTTCATTTCTACCATAATACCTTCCTGGTTTTGTACCAAAAAAGCCCAACTTTTTGTAGATATCAGCCATCTAGCCCTCTCTTTTACTTTGGCACAATAAACAGGCTAAAACCTTCCATGTTGAGAGAAAATTTTGTCAGTTTAGTTTTCATTTTTATTCTTTTGTTTCAGAGATGGCTGTTTTGCTTTTAAAGAAAATTTTTTGCTATGTATTGGTTCTAAAGCAAAATAGTGGTAAAGGCCAGGCAATGGGGGTTAGGTGACTTGCCCAGGGTCTCACAGCTAGAATGTATTTGAGGCCAGATTTAAACCCAGACCCTCCTGTTTCTAGGCCTGCTTCTCTATCCACTCGACCACCTAACAGCTCCATAAAAAAAAAAAAAAAAATTTTTTTAAGGATATCTGGCCATTTTTGAGTCTTGAGAAACTAAAGAAGTTTGGGGATTCATGTGATCATAATTCTAACAAGGGAATGGTACTCTGATTCAACTCCTTTTAATTCTAGACTGACCTCCAATTAGCAGAAGTTTTACTGATAGTAGGTTTGCTTTAATGTGTTCACTGTTCAGTAGTTATTGTGACAGTTTCTTATTCCTTTCTAAATTGAACCTCCTAAATGGAGTTATAAAATCCTGTAGCTCCAAATTATGTTCAGAAAGAAGCCTTTATTTTTTTTTTCCTTAAACTGCTTTTGTATTTTCTTTTCTAGGATACCAAATTGTGGATAATAATGGAATATCTTGGTGGAGGCTCTGCACTAGATCTGGTAAATATAATCCTAAGAGTTTCCTCATATAACATTTTCTTAGGAAAACTTGGGGTGGGGGTTGGCTATAGTTAAATTTCCATTTCCTCCTGTCATTTTGTAATAGTAATATTTACATCAGAGGGGAATACCTCCTCTCTCCCCACCCCCACCCCCTTGCTCTTAACAGAATTATTTACCATAGCTTGTCATAGTCAGAACCCCTTCCTTCTAGGGTCATGAACTTCCTGAACTTCCTTCTCATCTGACCCATCCCATTTGCATGTCTGCATGTCACATGAATGCTCCAAACAGGGTCACAGGTGAAGAGTCCTAGGAACATGACCCAGAACTAAAGGTTACAGGTCTTGGTCAAAAGAGAGGATAAGAGCAGGGTGCGAGGGGGTTCTTGCTCTCTACTTCCCTGGTTGGTGGAGCGAGAGGCTGGTGGAGAGTCATGCAGGAAGATCAACTCGTGGTTAGACTTAAAGAGTAGAAAAATAGGCTTTAAACCTCTACCTATTTGCTTTCTTTATTTCGAATGATTATTAATAAACTTTATGGAAATTATGAACTTGGAGTTTGTAATTTAACTTTAACACAGACTGAACCCAATTATTTCCCAATAGATATTGCTTCTGAACTCAATTTATTTTTTATAGATGTTATCAAATGAACCCATTCCTCAAAACAGTTTTTCCCAGGGGTAGCTGGGTAGCTCAGTGGATTGAGAGCCAGGCCTAGAGATGGGAGATCCTAGGTTCAAATCTGGCCTCAGACACTTCCCAGCTGTGTGACCCTGGGCAAGTCACTTAACCCCGGTTGCCTAGCCCTTACCTCTCTTCTGCCTTGGAGCCAATACACAGTATTGACTCTCAAGACAGAAGGTAAGGGTTTAAAAAAACACAACAACAACAAACAGTTTTTCCCAAATCAGGTGACCTATTTATATCCCTGACTGAAGACCTAGTAATGATAGTGATTTTCATCCTTCATATACCTGACTATCATACCATTACATCTGAGCAAGTTACTGTACTATCTGAATGATGTTTCAAAAGTAAATAGAATTTTTTTCTATTTTGAAGGACCATCCCTTAAGATAATGGGGAAAACCTGGTTAGACTATCACTGGCACATGGCTATTTCTTTTGTCACAGCTTATAACTGATATTGCACTGAATTTTATGTGATTTTTTTTTTTGGAGTTGGAGAGTATGGCCTCCTATTCACAAACCTTCCTTTAGATCTTTTTAAGGATTTTACTTTGATAGGGATAGGAACTGGACTGATGATTTTACTAGGCTAGGGAACTCTTAGATGGAGACTCTCCCTCCACCAGTTCTTGGCTACTTAGGTCTTTGAGAGTTGCTTTTTGAGCACTAAGAGTTGCCCAGGTAACATAGTAAGCAGTAAGTATACACATAGTAAGTAGTCTGAGAGGCTACACTTGAACCCGTCTTCCTTGCTTTGAGGCTGGTATTCTGCCTGTTGTGCTACACTACTTTTCTTAGATTGAAATGTAAAAATATATTGGAGGGTTGGGATTAATTTATAGTTACAAAGATAGGGGAAAATGTACAGGATTTTAAATTTGTAACAAATTTAAATCAAGGTTTTCCATACACATGTCGAGTCATGGATACTTGACATTTCTCAGTTTATCTTTTTTTGACTGAACTCTTGATGTTTCTAGTCCTGTAGCTCAGTTGACTAGCCTCGTCTTATCCAAGAGGAGTGCCCCACATCTGCAGCTGATGCAAATTCTTTTTGGCAAGGTCATTAGTAATGATCTGTTTATGGAAGTTTCAGCCTTCCTTAGGCACCTATTTCTCAGACCTCTACAAGCAAGCTCTCTTCCAAGGTTTCCAACAGTCAGTGAATGAGTAGTTGTCAGTTGTTTCCCCTAGTATAACCTCTCTGGGCATGGACCCACAGGCATTTGGCGGCCTTCAAGTGCCTTCTCTAATTAACCCATACAGGTTTTCTCCCCTGGGCTTGGGCTATCCAGCACTGACCTGATATTCCACACTTCTGGAGATGGCAGTGGGTCTTGTGCTTTCCCGGTACAGATATTCTAGCTAGTAGTACCTGGTTCTGCCTTTTATGGTAAGGTAAAGTTAGTTTTTCTAGATCTAGAGTTATTAATCTTGTTGTTTTCAGAGCCCTTTGGCATTCTGGTAAATCCTATGGGATCCTTAGAACAAAAACTTTAAATAGTTGAAAGAAATGCCCCATTTTGGTTGGAGATTATTGCAAATAAAGATATTAACAACTGTCACCCCTACCCCCCAATAAGTTTAGGGAATAGCTTGAAATCTTTCCACAGGCCCCCCAAATTTAGAACCCTTAACCTAAATTTATATACTGGCTCCTCTGGAGATCATATAGCCTATGACACTTGGGAAGGAGGAAGAATAGGTTATTAATTTGGTTTGTATTGAAATCAGGTACGTGGGTGGGGGATAGGAAATTAAAATACATTCTGAGAAGAGGTCACACATTCACAGCAGTCTTGAATCTTATAAAAGATTTTACTTACAACCTCTTTCGACTACAGTGGAGAAGGAAATGGGAGACCACTCCAGTATTTTTGCCAAGAAAACCCCATATGGGATCATAAGGAGTTGGACACAACTGAACAAGCCACAAAACCTATCCTCATTTAGGACTTTCTGAGACTGTATCAAAAGTAGACACACATTGGGTGGGTGTGGGAGAGGAGGAGCCTATTTGACCATAAATAAATCAACCACTCCCGGGGCAGCTGGGTAGCTCAGTGGATTGAGAGCCAGGCCTAGAGACAGGAGGTCCTAGGTTCAAACCCGGCCTCAGCCACTTCCCAGCTGTGTGACCCTGGGCAAGTCACTTGACCCCCATTGCCCACCCTTACCAATCTTCCAGCTATGAGACAATACACCGAAGTACAAGGGCTCAAAAAAATAAATAAATAAATGAATCAACCACTCCAACCCTCTGTTCCCAGTCTGTAAAATGGGGATACTGTCCTTCAATGGCAGATACTATCTACAAAATGCTTTGTTACCTTTAAAGCACTGTATACAAATATTTGCTATTATTTCTATTTTATTTTTTTTATTATTATTTTTGTAGTAGTAGTGACAAGATATAATGGGTAAATTTGGGAACTAGAAGCTAATACCTCAATGTTATGACAGATATTTTGTCATTAATCCCCTTCTCATCTACTGTGGTATTTCTTTAAGTAGGGATTTTCTATTATGTTAGAGGGTTCTTTTCTATTACTAAAGCTTTTTAGGTTCTCCTTTTTTGGGTAGTTTATTTGGGTAAGCTTATGTTCACTCTTTTATCTCTTGGGTGATCATATTTGACTATATTTGAACTCCTCTTGTAGCAGATCTGCTATTTTTATATCCTGGGGAACAGCTGGATTAAGTAGCAGTAATAAGGACTCAGTTGAAGCTATGTAAAATAAATTTTTAGTATACTCCAAATGGTTGTGTTGATTTTTCTCTGCCTTTATTCAATAGCCTGTGTGTAAGAGTAAAGTATCTTGAAGCATCCATGAAAAAAAGTGGAAATAATCCCACCTATTGTACCTTGTTATTGGTAAAGTGAAGTTGGCAAAATGATGAGGGGACTAGGAATTTGAGAGGAAGACAGTAAAGAATTGAATTTGTTGATGGGGGTCAAAATGGGTAAAAGAAGAGAGTGGCCAGTGCAAGGGAGATGGCTTGGGATAGAATTGAGGAGTAGATATGGATTAATAGTTGGGTTTAATAAGAGAAGGGTAAGTAGACCCAGGATCTGACCCTAGATATTCTGACTCCAATTTCAGACTTTTCCCCACTATATTATGCTATTTTTCAGTTGTGATAAGACCATTCATTCACCTTTTTGAATTTTATAGTTTTTATTCTCAAATCCCAAGAACAGAGAGAAGACCAGAGGTGTCAAACTCTGCCCACAAGCCATATGTAGCCTCAAAACTCTTCTGAGAATAGAAGAACCAAATTATAATGTAATTGAGAAATATTTAACAATAAAACAATACAACATGGATAATGGTAATTTTCAGTTTCCTAAAAGTATTCAGCCTGCAGAGATCCGTTTCTATTTGAGTTTCACACCACTGCCTTACGAGATCTGCAGTCCATTTTCTTTCCTTCAAGCAGAGTTCTTTTCAGATTACTATAAGAAATTCTAATAATATGTTTTAAGTAATTTTTTATGCCTGTAGATAGAATGCTAAATAACAACAGATGGCATTTGTGTAGCATTTTAAGGTTTGTAAAGTACTTAAATATATCATATGTAAATAACAACCCTGGGAGGCAGGTGCTATTATTAACTCCAGTTTACAAATAAGGAAACTAAGGTAGACAGATTAAGGGACTTGCCCAGAATCACACAGCTAGTACATGTCTGATGCTGGATTTGAACCCAGGTCTTCATAGCTCTCTCACTGTTTAGTTTTGGGACTTCACTGAGACTGTAAAATAGGAGAACCAAAGGATGGATGTTGAACTACATAATCTCTAAAGTCCCTTTCAGCTCTACAATGCTATTTGAATCCTGGTTAAGAGAGGCATGTAATACAGTGAGAATTAGGCTGGATTGGAAATCAGAGAACCTGGATTGGAATCTTGGGGCTTTCACTTATTACAAGAAGGCACTGAACCCGTTTATACATCTGTGTCTTCATCTGTAAAATGAGGAGATTGGATTAGATTGTGTCTGAGCCGTTCAAGCAGAAGCAGAGTCGCATATCCGAAGTCTGGAATATCCATTTTACACTCAGGAGAAACTTTGTTTATTTAAAGATTGATGATCATATGCCAAGAACAAACTAAATTGAATCAATCATTTTCTGTGCTGACAGAGCAAATGTATGAGGTACCATTGTGCTTGATGACCATTCTTGTCATTTATCTATAATTAATATAGTATAAATGTGATAGAGACAAGCTCTATCAAATAATTGAAGGGTCCCCAGGATGGGATGGGGGAGATGAGAAAATAGGTTTTGGGATCAGGAGGGCCAGAGACAAACTGGTAGCAAATCACTACAAAGTTTATTGATCACAGCTTCTTATTTATAGACAGATTTGAACAGACTGAGGGATTAGGTAAACTCTTCACATATACAGTGCATGTCAGTTTACATCATCGAATCTGGAGTTTTCTATAGGCTGATAAATCAGTATGTCAATATGTAACCATCTAACCCAGGTTCCCAGATAATGTGTACATCAGTAGCTTTTGGTAGGAACATACAGTTTCAGCAAAGGGGGAGGAGAAAGAGGGGTTGAAGCCTCACCTGAGGAATGAGCTACGTGTCTGACTTTAGCTGAATTATGGCTACCCCAGAGCTTTGCTCAATGGAGGCCTCTGGCTGTCCTCCTGCTGCCCTCACATAAATGTAAATATAGATTTATATCATTTTGTTATGGGGACTAAAAACTGTCTTGACCCCTTCAAAACTTTTTTTCCATTTAATTCCTATGACAGCTTCATGTGATTTTTTTTATTGTAAAAATCAAAGTTTATTATATGAAATAGACCTTAGATGATGATATTGATGGTAATAACAGTAATATTCATGTAGTGCTTTAAGGCTTATTAAGTTCTTTGTTCTCACAGAACTTGGGGTAGGTACTATAGGTGGGATTATTTCCACTTTTTTTCATAGAGCAAACTTGTGATTTCCCTCCAACGATGCATTTGTTTATCCTTTTATAATCTCAGTTGTCTAGGTGGGTCTTCAACCCAGACCACCTGACATTATGCCTCTCTACCCTACTTTTAAAGATGAAGATTTTGAGACTTTGAGTGGGGCAAGTATAAATAGACAGATTCTAAGTGTCTTGGGCATGAGAAGCTTGAATTTTCTTTCCCTTCTTTCAGATGGACACATAAAAATTAAGGTGAAATTATCCAGTAGAATAAAAGCTTCCTCAGGGTGGGGGACTGCTTTTCATTTTATTTTTTTTATCCTCAGTGCCTAGCACAGTACACGTAAGCATTTAATAAATGTTGTTGGATTTCATTAGATAGTAGTTTTGAGCTGGAAGGGATCTTGGAGAAAGTGTGTTCCAACCCCCTCATTTTCCAAATGAAGAAAGAAAGAACTAGGGAAGGGAAATAATGTGGCCGTGTTCATAGAGCTAGTAAATGATGGAGCTGGGATGTTAACCTAGTTCCATGTTGGCAAACCTATGGCATGCATGCTAGAGGGGGCTCCTCCCCTCCCCCTCTCCACCATGCCTGAAGATACTTCTCCCATCCTCTGCCCAGCGGACCAATGTGAGCACCTCCTCCCTCCCTGTATGGGGTAAGGTGGGACTCACATGTGGCGGGAGAGTGGCAGTTTGGGCCCTCGGGCTCTAAAAGGTTTGCCATCACTTACTAAGTTTTTAAATTCCACACCCAAAGTTCTTTTTGTTATACCATGAACTAAATGCTGAAGTCTTTGGAGGCATCATAGTCACTAGAAAAAAGATGTCAAAAAGAAGAAATTAAACTGGAATAGAAGAGTAGGCCACAGGCAAGGCACAGTTTTACATATACTTTTTTGGAGGTCAAATAATGTTTTCTCTGGTGTGGGAAGGGGAGGTAAATAGATAACATAGGAATTTTAATGTAACAAAGAAATTAAAAACCAGGAACCAAAAAAAGACAAATTATTAGTTAAAAATTATAATAAATGTGAGGAAATGAGCTTAAAGATTTTTCAGTATTGAATAAATACATGAGGCCTTCATTAAGCAGGAGTTACTGTTTCAGTTCATGAATTCTTACTTTAAATTATTGAATGCCAGTAAATTAAAGCTCACTGTGATTGAAACCAGAGACTGAAATGGTTTTAGCTGATTAGTGGATCAATCAGAAGGGCAAAGTGACAGCCTGGGAATCTAATTGAGAAAGCACCCTGCTGCTCTCATTGATCACACTTAGTCACAAGCTTCAGGTCAGGGCATGTGACCAACTGAAAAATGTATAATCTCACAGCCTTCCCCAAAGGAGGCAAAGGAAGCAAACTGCATGGAATGTTTTCATGAGGGCAAGGATTTCCTGTAAATTTGTTTGAAGTGACCAACTTGTTTTTGATGTTCTACTCTATAGAAGTGACAGTAATCTGGTATTCTCTTTTTCTCTTTTATACTACATAAAAATTGGGTTATCATTGTGATCTTAATTTTTAATAAGCCACATATTTGAGTATTTACTGAATACTTCTGCAGATAAAATAATTCATATTTGCATTTAAATACCTTTGCAAATAAAATAATTTAATAGAAGCATTTTTTTTCCTTTCCCAGAAAGTGATATTGTTAGAAAATGCTAAAATTGACCAGTTCGCTTTGTACTTTAATTGAACCAGTAAAATGTACATTTTGAGTCAACAGGGCATGTAGGCAACTCAGGGCCATATTATCTACTTTGGTCCTCCATTGTGATTGCATGCTACTTAGCTATTTTTTTACTCATCATTAGAATTAGCACCTTCACCAGAAACTGGAAATAGGAGCAGGTAAAATTCCATGAGGCAATAATATTTCCTATCTTAACAACTCACACACATGGAGCACTTTAAGGTTTATGAAGTATTTTCCTCACAGTGACTCCCTGGGGTAGATTGTACAAATATTATTTTACCCATTTTATAGATAAGGAGACTAGCAGATTAGAGAAGTTTAAGAGCTTATTTGTGGTAACAGCTAGTTTTGGAGCTGAGATTTGAACTAAAGTTTCTTGATTCAAAGTCCAGCACTTACCCCATTATACCACTTGCCTCTTTTAGCCTCTGATTTGGTTTGATGGGGTAGGAAATGGGAACCATAGTTTTTATTTCATTTATCTTTGAATATTTTCATCTCCATTGCTTTTGCCTCTTATTACTATACAAGTCTATCAGTGAATTGGGTACAAAAAACCACAATATTTCAAGTTGATATAGAATGACTATTTATGCATTTTTTTCTTTCTTGTTATAAACTGATATTCAGAATGGAGCCAATCAACTTTTTATTGTTCAGCAAACTCAAAAATAGGTGAAATGAAGATGAAATTATAGTAGGGAATGAATGAGAGCCAACTTGAGCAGTATATTATAAGTACATTGATAAATCACTGGCATTTTGCCTCAGTTCCAGAAGTAAAATCAGATGGAAGATTGTTAGAACAAATGAGTTGTTTGTTCATATAACCTTACCTTCCTTTAAGAAAATCAAATTATGTAAGAATCTAGGTTAGTACAATTAGCAGTAGTGGTGGAAATTCTAGACTCCCAAGCAACACATTCAGAAAGGGCCCTAACATGGTTAATTGCAAAATGAGGTTTTCAGCTAAATGGTGCCCTGTGATTATCAAAGTTCATAGCTTTGAAAGGAGGTGATTATCAATAGAAACAAAAGCCACAATATCTGTGAAATTATACTGTATAGCACTGAGAAAATGATTCAGTCTTAAAAAATTTGATTTACACAACTTTTCAGGAACATGTTATAATACAAAGTAGGCCTCTCATGGTGTTTTCCTTGAAGAAAGAAATGAAGTATATAAATAGAGCAGTCTATGTTTATCGACACAACTGTGGATTTATCAGTAATGCATTTGACCTTAGAATGAATATTTTAGTTTCGTTTCCTTCTGGCTTTACTGCAGATACTATTTTTATTTGAGTAAAAGTACGTGACATTAAGGCACTTTTTGTTCACTGAAATGTGCTCATCATACATGTGCAAAACTATAGACTACTGGATTTTAGAAATACAAGTAAGGGCATTGCTAGCTACATATAGACTCTAATGGAAAGTCTGTTGAAGATGAATATTGAATTTCTGGGTTTCTCTAGCCCTACCTAATTTATGGCCTCATCTACTGTTTTATAGTCTGTGATATCCATGTTTAGGTTTTAGGTCTAGTTTCTCTGGGAAATACTTTATACAATTAGTGAAAATTTCACTTCTTGGCTCTTTAAGTTTGGGTTGTGGCAGTGACTAGTTGACCCAGTCATTCATATTTTCTTTTTTTTACCTCTTATCTATAAAATGCTTGTTTGACATTGCTTCACAAGATCAATACAAGTACTAATAAGACTAAGGAAACAATAATTCTCACAGTGGAAAAAGTCTATCAAGAACAAAGTATTCTTGTCACAAATTATAAGAAAAGTGGTACAGAATTGTTATTATATTAATAGTTTTTTGAGACATTTCACCCTGCTCCCCACATTTTTTTAAATTTCTGATTAATTTCCATATTATGCTTTTCCAGCTTTCTTTTGGTCAGCGAATTATGCTGTAAATCCATTATATACTCAAAAGCACACATAGAACACTAAATAAATTCAGTAGAAAGAGCATTGAAACTGCAATTAGCAGATTTCAAATCCTATCTCAGGTTCTTACCAACTGTATTTATGAGTGGGCAAGCCATTTTAGGCCTGCTTTCCTCAGTTTCCTCATTTATAAAATGGAGATAATACCACCCACCTTCCAAAGTTATTGTGAGTATAAAATGAGATATTTATAAAGTGCTCTGCAAACCTTAAATGATATTCAAGCTCTTTGTTGTCGTCATCATTATCATCATATGGTGGTCATGCTAAATGTGTCTATAGTTACTATTTGCCTTAAAGGAAATATTAATAAGTATTAATAGTTGAACCACTTCTTAAGCAAGTTTAATGGAACAGAGGGACTAAAGAGTTTCTTTCCTTGAATTATTTTACTCTCAGTTGCTTTAGCCTTACCATGAGTCTGTGGATTTTTCCCTGTCTCCCTACCCCGAACCCTGTTCAACCCTTCCACAAGTTCTGTTTCTGTAACTACAAGTATATGTTCACAAAAAGTGAACAGTTTGTTCCAGGCAAGCCTCCATTTTTTGAGTGCTTTGATATTTGACCTTGCATAGATTAAACATTTGTGACTTTTAAACTCAATGTTGCCACCATGTGTGGTCACACCCTCCCCCCAAAACCCCCCAATTTGGGTATGCTACAAACACAGTAAACCATGCTTCTCATGCCCCTCCCCACCTTTTTTTTGGACTGGTAGAAATATTTTTATTTAGCATAGAAGATACACATTTCCTTTTTGTAAGATAATCAAAGATGGTATAACTCAACAAAGCTTTTTCAAAGGCATAAGATAGGCCCTTTGAATTTCTTGACATGCCTTGGTTTCCTGGTTTCTAGGTCATATGTTAGGATTATGCCTTTTGGCCTTTTGGTTCTACCTGGTTCCCTCTGGTATAGTAGTAGAGGGTTAGAACTTAATAAGGATTGCAACAGATCATGCAGTTCACTGAAACAATAGACATAAAAATTATTTCTTTATCTTCTCTCAGATTCAGTCCTCTAGTCTGAGAGCTAGCCATCCCATTAGCAATCTATTCAAAACATTTTCTAGGGCAGAAAAAGGAACTTTTTTCATGATTCCCCCCTTTAATAATTTTGGTTAAAAAGTTTATTGAGGTAGAAAAGATACTATGGATATCCTTACTCATCTGGAAAATGGAAATGATAATACCTTCCTTGAAAGACAGTGTGGAGTAGTATATTTAGAGCTTCCTTTAGAATTAGGAATCCCTGGGCTCAAGTCCTGCCTCTCACTTATTCTGACTTTGTGACCTTAACTCTAAGACTATAATTCCTTCCCCAGGTTTGTTGTTGGGAAAGCATTTATAAAGCTTAAAACCCTGTAGAGACATGAATTACAAGTTGTCTGGAGTCTGTCACATTATTTTTCCTCACCCTAGTCAAATTACTTTGTGATTAAAAGTGCCATTTTAATGACTCTCACCAATTTATGTTTCTGATAGTTAGAACCTGGTGCTCTAGATGAAACTCAGATTGCTACTATATTAAGAGAAATCCTGAAAGGACTTGATTACTTGCATTCAGAAAAGAAAATTCACCGAGATATCAAAGGTAAGAAAAGCATGTTGCTTTTTATTCCCTTAAATTCGGGGTAGTTTATCAAACAGCTGAGGAAAAAGTCTGAATGTGAACTCTGTCAAAGCTCTCCAGCGCTCTCTGTTTTCAGCAGGATCCTTTTTCAGCAAATAAGCCTTGCATTTTTTCCTTATGTGTGCCATGTACAGAGCATTGCTGCTGGCTTTTGTTGGGAAGAGGTGGGTGATGTGGTGTAAAGATTTATACATAGAAAAGTGTGTAAGACTTGATCCCTATCATGAAGAATCTTTATAGATGGATTGAGATGTCAGCTCTATAGCTTTGAGAAACAAAAGTAGGGCTAGTATTGAATTGTATTTGCCAACTTACACAAGATGTCACAAGGCATTGCATGTTTTTCTTTTTCTTTTTGTTTTTTTTTCCTAGCTGCAAATGTTCTGCTCTCTGAACAAGGGGAAGTGAAACTTGCTGATTTTGGAGTAGCCGGGCAGCTGACAGATACCCAAATAAAAAGAAACACCTTTGTGGGCACCCCATTTTGGATGGCACCTGAAGTCATTAAGCAATCTGCCTATGATTCAAAGGTAAAATCAGAACACGATTTGATGTAACTTATAGCAAAACCTTCTTTTAGAGCAGCCTTGAAACAGACTATAATACCTACTTCTTAATTTATTTTAAAAAACAAAAAAGCCAAAATAAACCCCAAACAAAACTCTTCAATTAACTTACTGTTCACTTTGACAGCGTTCACCAATCTTCAGAACTGGTAGGTTCCCTACCTGATGACCTAATTTTTTTGTGAAATGAGCCTGGGAAGAAGTTAAGAAGAATATAGCTGAAGTCTCAACTCTTCTTTTCTATCAATTCTCAGGATATTGATTACATCACTTTGCTTTACAGCTAGCTTGTCGTTGGTTTACAATTTATTCCAACATTTAATAGTTGTTGCCTTATTAATATATAAGCAGACCACTGTGTCTTTTTTTTTTTTTTTAAAGAAGTGCTTTAAAAGAGTTGTTACTTTGAGTGGCTGAGTCTACTCTCTGGAGGAGAATTTCAGTTCGTACAGGAGCTATTGATAATCCTCAGAGAAATATTATCCTTTTCTTTCTCTTAGTAACATACTTTTTGAGTGTTGCAATGGATCCATTCATAAGAGTATTCATTCTAGAGTGCAGAATTCTAGAGTGACCCTTCCACATCTTCTCATTCAATGCTATTCTTGTTCAAGTATTCTTTTTTTTTTTAAGACCTACCTAATATTCTAGAATAGTGACTTTTCTCTAGTCTCTAAAAATTATAAGATCATAACAAGTCAGCATGCTCTTGATTTTTATAGGTCATCTAATCATTGGATATCAATGTACCCCCAAAGATACGTTTTGTTAGCCATCACTTTTACTAAATGGCCTATATCCTTTCAGATTGTACATTTCTTGGTGATGTCCTTTATGCCACTTGTTGCAGACAGGACATTATTGGCAGTATATAGTATCAGTCTAGTTATACTCACCATTAATCTTTCTCTTTTGGTTTTTATTTTTTTATGTTTGCTACCCACAATCTTGATTCTCTAAAGGTTACGATATTGGTTGATTGTGTAAGGGTTAAATTTAATGATTGGACAATAATTTTATTAAATTATGTGGTTGCTAATATTTATTATATCTTAAATCAGAAATTTATTTACAAATTTTTACAAAATGGAGAGGAAACAATAAAATAGAGAAATATGAAGAGGTTAGAGAAGTTATCTATCCTATCAACCTAAATGTTTACTTCTGGTCTGCTTAATCCAGGCAGAGATTAATTAGCTCTCAACTAGGAAGGCTGGTGGTGAGTAACCACGCGGCCTCCTCCAAGATGGAAGTTAGTCTCTTAGGATAACTAGGAAAGGAGTCAGCCTTTCACTCACCCAATGAAGTAATCCAAGAGTCAGAGTCTAAGTTCAAGCCTAGCTCCAAGCCCATGATCCAAGCCACAGTGTCCAGTGAAGCTCCCTCAAAGGCTATCTCCAGAAGATACTCTCTTCAGACTTATCTTCTCAAAGACAGTCTACTCTGAGGGAGTTCAGGGCTTGCTTTTATGGTAACTTCTTGACCCTGCCCCTCTTCACAGGGTGCAATCACAGTTTCCAAATTGTGTAGCACTGCCCAGGGAGTGGTGTTTGTGGTATTTACACCTCTCATCCTCTGAAGGTTTCAACTCTGATTATAGGACTCACAAGTTTGGGACTGAATTAAAAGGGTAGAGCTCTCTAAGTAAGTGACTTGTGAATGCTCTAAGTACCTTGCTAGCTTCTCACCTAGTACTAAGTAGGGTGTTCAATCTTTTATTGATTCAATTTAAAAGTAGACAAAGGAGAGTTTATCCTGTCTTCAGTCTAGTGAGCTACTAAGTAGGGGTACTTAAGTTAGTGTTAACTCAAGATAGACAATAGTGTAAAGAATTCTCTTTCACATTGAAAAAGGTAGGAGGGGTTTTGGGGGGGATGGAGGGAAATGGGGTGTGATCTAGAGTTGTGACTTTCTGATATAAGAAACTTCCTTTCTCAGTCAGATTCAGCAGCTAATTTTCAACATATGGCCTTGAAAAGGTAGGACTGAGAGATTATGCAGTTGCCCGAGGCCATATAGTATCTGAGAGGAGATCTGGAACCTGAGTTTTTCTGACTTGGAGGCCATCTCCTACTGTCAGTGATGTCTCTTGTACCAGAAGAATATTGGTTTTAAAAAAGACGACCTTTGTGTTATATAGCAGCTTGGGATATGAGAAGTGCTGTACCATTTCCCAAATACCGTCTAGCCCATTTTCTTTCTCTTTTTCCATTTCTGGGCCCAGCTCATTGTCCATTTGTACGTATGCCAAAGGTCTTGCTCAGTGGACTGCCCATCCATACCTTCTACTTAAGGAATTCTACATTCATGAATCATTTTAAATCTCATTTAAGAGACTTTGGGGCATAGTGTTTTAATCAGTACAATGTCATCTATGAGGAGACATATTTGAAGGGCATAATATAAGGGGGAAGCCTTCCTAGAAAAAATGCCTGTAAGAAATTCATTTTCCAGGTAGATGTTATATAACCCATCTTCTATGACTATGGTAAATACATTTTGGCCTTGAGTTTCTTATCTATAAAAAATGGCCTCTGAGATCCTTCTCCAATTTTAAATCTATGATCATATGATGTTCACCAGTCTTCCTGTTTTATGCCTCACTTGTTATTAATAATGAAAAAAAATCATTGAAGTTTTATCTGTGGTTCTGTCTATTAAAGAATCTCATGTAGTTCTTGTAGGAAGAGAATCTTTATAGTTCCATCTGGCTTTTTCAAATCAAATACTTTTTTTTTCTGATTGACATGTAAACATTTTGGAATCTGTCAGTTGTAGGGTTAAAAGATGTCTGTTGCTATAGGAAATCACTTACAAAAATCTGCCAGGTTCTTCTCTTCATATTTTTTTTTCAAGGATGTTCTTGATCTGTGTGGAGATCATTTTGACAAAGATATTATAAGTATGAGGAAGTAGGCATATGAATATATAGTTTTTGGTATCTTCTTAATTACTTTAAAAAGTTGTATTATATGAATCTACTTTTTTTAAATCCCTTCCAAATATTTTGAAAATTAATCACTTGTTTTTATAAGATTGTATTCTCTTCATCCTAGATTTCTCCTATATTTGGTCTGGTTTATCTGCTTCATCAGAGTTAGTGCCAGTTTCCCTTATTCATATGTTCACATTGGGGACTGAGGCATTAGGAGTTCAAATGTAGTAGTTCTATTTAAAAGCTTCCCTGACACATTTAAGGGAATATGGAATTTTTTCATTATGGCCAGGCTTCTGTGAGAGCAATTCTTAGGTATGGGAAATAGATTATGTTCTCTAGGGCCTCTTTAGAACTATTAACAATTGGAATTATGGCCTTCTGTGGAGGAACTTTTTGATGAAGTGCCTTACTCTTGTAGATGTTAAGTGCCATTTTCATTGCCTTATGGATATGTTGACTATTATTTGAAGGTCTGCTTCATTATGGGCAATCTTCCTTTCAGTGATTTTCTCTTTATTATTTAAGGCACATTTGCTATTTAAGTGCATTTAATGCTTTTGCTGAAATATGCTCTTAATGATGTTCTCATCACCCATTATCTTTAGTAGTTGGCCACACTCAGTATTCCCATAAGTTCCTTACCAATGTCAGACAAAATTGTAATACATTTCTTCTTACTCAGCAAATCATTCTTACTGAACTGCTTCACCTTTATCTGACTCAAGGCTCTAGGGTGACTTCATGTACCTTTCTTTTAGTGATGAAGCACTCTGACTATGCTTTCTAAGCCAAAGAAAGCTTTGACCAAAGTGAAGCCCCAGGGGGTTGGAACGAGGAGACAATTAAGGAAAATCGTGATGGGACAAAGCCAGCCCTTAATTATCTCTGCCTGCTTATGACATGTATGAGTCAGAACCACACATAATCAGAAACCCCAGTTTACCCAGGGGTTTTATCATAAATGATATATTATTCTTCACATATGGATGATGCGGGTACTAGGCTTATTCCTTTGGTGGTTTTTTCCCTTAAATGGTGATATATCCATTTTTACCCCCTCTATACTGTGATTTTATTCACTTTCTGACCATTACTGTGCGTTTGTGAGATGCCTGCCCAGAGTATATAATAGTGGCTATGTAACAAAGTGGTGCTAACTTACCTGTAGAGCATTTGAACTCATGGCCCGGGTCTCATGAGCACAGTGGTCTAACTTGCTGAACTGACCTTTCCTGGACATGAAATATTAATAAACACCTAAGCTGGCTAAGGAGTGCTTCCCCCCACCAGTCCCCAATGAAAGATGTTGAACAATAGTGATGAAGATATATGTGTAATCCACCAGCTATAATTTTTGACTTGACCTTTTGAGATGATAGTAGATCTTTCTCCAACCTAAGAAGGCTCAGAACTTCCTCAACCTTTGCCCTTTGCCCATTTTCCCCATTTAGTTTCTTGTCACGGATTGCTTTTACCTCTGTAAATCTTTCTCATTTGACCCTACTTCTCTACTCTCACTACTGCCTCCATACTTGAGTCTCTCACCATCTCTTCTTGCCTAAAGTCTCTTGCCTCTCAAATCTCTTAACACAAACTACTGCCAGTTATTTCCCCTTCACATAGGGGACTATGCTATTTACCTGCTTGAAAACCTTGAATTGCTTTCCATTGTCCTTGTATTTGTATTTAAAGACTTTAGTATACATGCTGGTGTTTTCTCAGATACCCTTACCTCTAGTTCCTCAGTGTGCTCAGTGATTTACTTCTCTGTCTCACTTCAGTTGCACACAGCTCATACCCATAAGCTTTGCCCTTCTGTGATCTAGAACTCTTAAAATACCATTTATATTCCCCTATCCTTACATCTTTTTGCTAAATTCTCTATTGTGTTCTCAATAACCTTTTCTTGTCTGAATAGTTCTTAGAAGTTGTTTCTCCATCTTTATGACATCTCTTCTCAGCTTTGTTTTCAGTAAGCTTACCTCCTTCAGAGAATCCCATATAAACCAGTAGGAATCTTGGGGGCTATCCAGGTAACTAACTTGTTATCAGCGATGGATCTTGAAGATAGCATAATTTGTTTTCTGTTGACTGATACACTTGGTCCATTAGCTAATTACTGTTTTTTAAAGCAAATTCATCCTTTCCCTCTTTCCCCAATTTGGAGAGGACTAACTTTTATATTCTGTGCTTTCCTTCTTCCTTCGCTGCCTTTGGCTTCACAAATAATTCTCCAATTGTCTTTGTCTTATGGAAGGGAACTTAGAGAACCCGGAAAGTTGTGACATAAACAACATTTCATTATGGAGAAAGTAGGCCACTGAGTCAGAATGAGGACTTGGCAGCTGTCCTTTAGTGTTTTTAGAGCTTTAAAACATTTATTTCCTAATTGAAAAGGAGCTGATACATAGATAACTGCCTAGACTGGCTTAGTACCTCCTGAAGGAGAAAGACTTCTTTTTGACAAGACTAAAAGGAAATTTTTTCTTAATTATCTAGCCTAGGTAGGGGATACCCCAATTTTTTTGTCCCCTATTGCTTGAATCTATGTTTCTAAAGTTGACCTTAGTGATATACTTGGCAGTACCATTTTGCTCTGTCAGGAAAAGAGACGTATCCTTCCCCCCTCTCTCTCTCTCTCTCTCTCTCTCTCTCTCTCTCTCTCTATATATATATATATATATATATATATATATATATAATGCTATATCT
>NC_058132.1:526589535-526634756 GCF_016433145.1 Gracilinanus agilis
CTATTGCTTGAATCTATGTTTCTAAAGTTGACCTTAGTGATATACTTGGCAGTACCATTTTGCTCTGTCAGGAAAAGAGACGTATCCTTCCCCCCTCTCTCTCTCTCTCTCTCTCTCTCTCTCTCTCTATATATATATATATATATATATATATATATATATATATCATGCTATATCAGTGTGTGTGTATATGCTATATATATCGATATCTCTATATCAGACTATAAAATCGGAAAGTTGGTCTTCATAATCTCTATACTCTCTTCCAGCTCTAAGCCTGTGAGCTCTAGCTTCACCACTTAGCAAGTGCATGATTTTGGGTTTGTGTGTGTGTGTGTGTGTGTGTCTGTCTGTCTGTCTCTGTTTCTCACTCATAAATACAGTTGTATCCATAGAAGGGAACTTAAGAGCTGAACTGAGTCTCTCACCAAGCTGACCAGCTGGTTTCTATCATTAAGAAGTAGAGAAAAGCTAACACTTCATATTTAATGACCATCAGAATAGTGTGTCAAGACACTGGCTTTAGAACCAGAAGACCTAGGTTCAGTTTTACATCTGCTCACTACTCAGGTTTATAATAGGTTGTAAGTGATTTCTCCTTTTGAGGCCTCAACTTTCTTCTGTTCAAAACGATGGAGTAGGACTAATAGATTCAGATAATTGCTCAAGATCCTCCAGCTATAGAGCATACATTAAAAAGCACAAAACCTATCCTTTCAGGAGGATGTAGGTGGAATTCTGTGGTTTCCTGATAGCTGGTGAATGTGACTTCTTTAGTTGGCCAACAACAGGTGATATAAATCTGATGTGGGACTGTCAATTACTTGCTTTTTTTTATTGCTCTTAATTTTATTTATGTCCGTATGTTTGCATTATGGGAAAAGCTAAAGAAAGAATAATATGTTGAGAATTTTTGACATTTTATTCTGTTCCATAATTGGACAAAGATATGGCAGTAGAGGATAGAAGTGCTTCCTCATATCTCATGTTTAATGTTTGTCCTTTATCATCATCTTTTAGATTTCAGTTTCATTTATTTTGTTGCTGTTACTTTTTCCCCAATACATTTTTATTACTATTTTACTTGTAAATTCAAAATAAAGGCTCATGGAATTTTAAAGTTAAAAGGTAAGGTACCTTAAGAGGTCATCTACTCACACACCTTCATCTGGTGATTGAGAAGCATTTACTATATGCTAGGAGCCTATGCTAAGCCCTGGAGATACAAAAGAGACAAAAAATAATCTCTGCCCTTTAAAAGCCTACAATTTAATGGGGGAGACAACATAAAAACAAATACACAAAGCAAGCTATATACAGAAAAAATAGGAAATAATTTACAGAGGGAAGATATAGAATTAAGAAGGTTTGGGGCATACCTCCTGTACAAAGTGGGATTTTAATTGAGACTTTCAGGAAGCCAGAGAAGTCAATAATCAGAACAGAGCAGGGAGAGGATTCCAGGCATGGGGGATAGCCAGAGAAAATGTCTAGTCAAAGAAGTGGAGAGAATTGCCAAGGTCATAGAACTAATTAGTGGCAATGCTTCTTTTTTACTAAATGGATTACCCTCTGGGAAGGACTTTAGGAGTTCTGCTGCCAAGATCCTGGCACTTTTGCAGGGAGTGTGATTGCAGCATAGCTTCAGGCCCTGAAGATGCAATCAAGGCCAGGCTATAAATCCTTTTTCTAATTCTTCTTACTTCACTTTGAATCAGCTAATAGAGGTCTTCTAGTTTCCCTTGAATCCATTAATTTCATCAGATGGCCCAGTAATCAATAGTCTTCAGTCATGTTCAACTCTTTGGAATTTTCCTTGCAAAGGTAATAGAAGTAGTTTGCCATTTCCTTCTCTAGCTTGTTTTACATATGAAGAAACTGAGATGTGATTTGTGACTTGTCTTGGGTCACATAGCTATTAAGTGCCTGAGGCTGAATTTGAACTCAGATCTTTCTGGTGCTTTACCCATTATGCCACCTAGCTGCATTAATTAATATATATCATAATGTGTTTAAACATTTCCAGCCCTTTGGCAAGTACAAAAAAGACCTACTATGAATCTTTTTTTGTATAGGTGAGTCCTTTTCCTTCATCTCTTTGGGACATAGGCCTAAACGTGTGCTGTTTCTGGATCAAAGTATATGAGCAGTTGATTACCTCTGTTAATCCTAATAGCAATCCTATGAAGTATATAGTGTTACTATCCCCATTTTACAGAAGGTGAAACCATAGCTCTGAGAGGGATAGTGACTTTCTAAGGTGATGCACCAACTAAGGAGTGAACCTGGGTGGCTGACTCTTAGATTTAGAGCTAAAAGAGACAGTAGAGGTCATCAAGCCCAACCTCCCATTTTATAGATTAAGAACATGAGATCCCTGTCTGGGGATGAAGGATCATGCCAAAGATAAAAAAGGCAATACCAGGCAGCACTATATTTCTGAATACCTGTGTTTGTTGACACCAGACTGTGCCTTTCCTTTGACCCATGCCTCTTTCTTCTTTGGCAGGCACAGAGCCCTTTCCATCCTTCTATATTGCCTCTGAAGAGGTAGAAGCCATTCATGTGACTTGTGTAAAGAAATTTGTCATTTAGGAATGTTTTTGCTATCATCTTTAAATAGAAATTTAGAAATATCTATTAACACTTATTTCTTGAACCTTTGCTTTTCTCCCTTTGTATGACCACCTCTTGGAACTCTCTTCAGCCACCATCTCTTCTACCCGAGGTTGAAGGTATCTGATGGAATCATCTGATATAAGCTGAAATCTTGACCTATGCATGCAAAATGAAGTTGGGGCAATGAATTGTTGACAGTGGGGAAAGCAGATTCAGTTACTATGCATGACAGTAATTGTGCTTGCATCAAGTCCTTTGATAGCTGTCCTTATATATGAACATTTATTTTCTCTCTTCAGGAGAGAAGGGAGGAAGACTATATTGTAGGTTAGAGCATAGTAAGATGTTTCTGAATAATGTTATTTGTGAAAAGTGGGACAGGTGAACAGTAGAACAGTAGATAAATTTCTACAGGCAGATAAATTTTCTTGATGGCTTAGAAACCCTAGCTAATAACTCCCAAGTTCCCAGCAGCCCTTTGATTTCCTCTAATTATAGAAAGAGTATAAAGAAAATTTAAGAATCTTCAGTTGCTTTTTCTTCATGACAGATTTTTGATGTAAAATGACCAAAAATGATATTTTGCAATTAAAGGTCAAATTCAACTTGATTCCTTTTGTTGAGGCCACATGATGTAGTAAATAGAATGCCCAGAAACATTGAGTTCACGTTCTGCCTCTTAACATACATTGGTTGAGAAATGGCTTAGTTGAGCCACATAACTTAGCAATTAGCTAAGTTTATAAGTTGTAAGGAAGGTGCTATCCTACATTGGTAGTTTCCTCACTTTAGGAGTACCCTATATCAATGAAATCATAGGTTTAGTTCCTATAAGTTTTTTTTATAACTGCCTTTTTTTTTCCTCCATGAAAGTATTCTCAAACATTTACTTTCTTGCTTAATTTTGAACCTTTTCATTGTCTTTGCATGGGTGGTTCACCAAGACCAATGGTTCCCTCTCCTACTACCCCTTCCCCCCAAAAATTTTACTAGCTACCCTCTTTTTCTATTTATTTATTTCTTCCAGTAGCAAAATAGATTATGTCTGGTTATCACATTTATAGAGATGACATTCAAACATTTCTACAGACATTTCTGTTTAAGTGCTTACTATGTGCCAAGCACTATGCTAAGAACTTTATAAATATCCCATTTGATTCCCATATCAACCCTGGAAGGTAGAAACTATTTTACAGGAAACTGTACCACATAGAAGTGAAATGGCTTACCAGGGTTATTCATCTCTAGTGCCTGCCTAAATCGAGATTTGAATTCAGGTTGTCTTGGTAGTGTGTAATTTGAATATGTTACCTGCAAAACTACTATTCCCAGCACCCTACTCACTTCTTGTCCTTATGTGCTGAGGTAGACAGGATATAAATTGGGTGGAGTTCTGTGTCTAGCTCTCTTTTCCTGTCAGTGGCTTTGGTGGAGCAAGCATTTTGAGCAGGTAGAAAATGTAGTCACGTGGTTCTGTTTTGTCAGATAATAAACTTTAAAGTATAATACTTCAAGTATTGGACATTAATTTAACTCTTATTTTTATGGCGACCAGAAGAGGGGTTCAGAAACCCTTACTTCTCTTTGAGTAGATTAGTTTTAAAAGAAACCATGTTTCTCCTGCATTGGCTTTTCGCCAACACAGGTGCTGCAACCCCCCCCTCCCCCAAACCCCCACCCCAGCTTCCACCTGTGCTGGCAGTCCTGCCTCCTGCTGCTGACTCCCTGGGTGGTCCCAGCTGCCTGCTTCTGCCACTCCAGTTCCTCCTGCTGCTATTGCTGCTGCTGATTGGAGCCACTCTCCAGAGGGTTTGGAAAGTATAAAGTCTTTCTTTCCCTTACACTGCCAACAGCTGAGTGCTTGCTAGCTGCTTGCCTTGGGAGCCTGGTGGGTTTCCCTTAGGCCAGTAATGGGCAAACTTTTTAAAAGAGGGAGTCAAAGGAAAGGAAATGCTCATCTGTCAGTCTGTTTCTAAGACAACTCTTTCGAAGTTTCATTGTATTGTATCCTACTCATTGTATTCATCAGATTAAGAATAATATTGCATAGCTGGATAGAATATTTCTGGGGGCCACATCTAGCTTGTGGGCCATAGTTTGCCCATCACTGCCCTAGGGAGAAGGGGAAGGAAGGTTACTCTTCCAAATTACAGACAGGAAGTAGAATTGCAAGCATGGTTCACTTTATGAAAGAGTGGTGCATTACCTCTCTCAAAAGCTCCCAGTTTTAGGATGTTTCTTCTTCCTACCTTTCTTGGGTGCACTGGTCCTTGCGATGAGCTTGAATAATCCTGAGATTCAGGGGAGTTATTCATCTCCCTATACCCCCTTGCCATTCTGGCCTGCCCAGTCTCTACAATATATCCAATATGGAATTCCTCCACACTATGCTCAGTGAGGAATTCTCCCTCACTACGGGAGATCCCAGAGGTGTGACTAAAAGGAACCTAGATAGATGATAATACTGGGGAAGGGAAGGAACCTTAAAGAGTCCAGAGGTAGATTTTAAGCCTTTTCAGACTCCATTGTTTTATGGAAGCCTCTGTATCAGAATTGGAAAAAAGAACTCTTGAATTCAGTGCCTGTATCCCGTCACATATTTTGTATTTGCTGATTGCTTGTTTTAAGATTTTATTTTGTTTGTTAAGTTCTAGTACATTATGTCACTTTAAGTTACTGTGTTTTGGCTATTAGTTGTATGTTCTCTTACATTGTCTTTATTCGTGCCTCCCTGTATGACTAGACTGAAGAAACTATTGTAAAAGTCCAGGAAAATTTAATGATCTAAAAAAAAAAATTTTAAATTGATTTTAAAGGGCCTTCTGAAGTGAAGTGTCTATTATATTCCCTACCTCTGAATTTATAAAAATGTAGTGTGTAAAAAACTCATCTGAAAGGTGGAAAGTTTTTCTAAGGGACATGGTACCTCTAAACATTACCCACTTCTGCATTTATAAAAATCAGAAATGTTTTTTCACTATTGTAGTCTTTGTCACCAAAATACAATGGATGGGACATATAAAAGACATGCCTTTAGAGCTATTACAGTCTCATGCCAAAGGAGGGAGCAAACCCAGGGAGTTTGATTACCCCATGAAGGGTTATAGTCTTATACAATAAGTGGGAAGGTTAAGGGGTGTGATACCTCTAAATGGCCCCCAAGAGGGAGTATTTTAGCCAAGATTGAACACCATGTGCTTCAGTGGCTACCTGAGTTAATCTGTGTGTTTTTCAACACCCTCCTCAGAGGGGATGGTATAATTGTCATAAAATTCTAGTTTTATAAAAGTTAAGAAACTTGCTACCTCCCAGAATCCAGGGGTGAAGTGCTTGGAGAAGGCGCCATGGAGATTCCTTCAGAAACCTCACACTGCACTGAAAGATCCAGAATGAACTTTGGGTTGTAGTGAAATTGAAATGTGAGGACTTGTAACACATTTATTTTGTATGCATACTCTTATGCCGAAGTGGACTGCCTCCAGTTGACTTTTTGTCAGTGTGCCTAGCAATCATTGCTTTTGTTCTCTTTCCCTTTTATCCCCAAATTATTGTAATTTATAAGTTGGTTATGTTTACAAGATCCACTGGGGAGATTAGTCTGCCAAAGGATCTCAGGGGGGATTGTGTAATTTGAATCTGTTACCCTAAAAACTACGATCCCCAGCCAAACTACTATTTCTAGCACCCACCCTACTAACTCCTTATCATTACGTGCTGGGGAGACAGGATATGTATTGGGTAGAGTTCCATGCCTAGCTCTTTTCCTTCCTGTTGTCAGCTTTGGTGGAATGGGCATTTTGGGCAGGTAGAAAACTTAGTTACATGGTTTTGTTTTGTCAGATAACAGATTTTAAAATATACTTTAAGTACTGGACATTAATTTAACTCTTACAGTATCCAGGCTCATTACTCCATATCCTGCATCACAAAACTGACCCATTATAATCTTTTATTCCCCAAATCCCCCAAACTCTACCTTTAGATGGTTCTCACAGTAAACTTTTCATCTTTGTGAATTGAAATGTGCTTCTTTGAAGCTTATATCCATTTTTCTTAATTTTCCCTGGCACAACTAAATCTTAATTTTTTTCATATTAGAAGACAACTGTCATTTTCTCCCTTGCTCTTTATCTAGTCTTACACTTGTTCTCAAGACCCTTTGTTATTTTGGTTGCCCTCCTTGGGACTTAATGCAGCTCATCATTTACCTTCTTAAAATGTTGTTTCCAGGATTAAGCCTGGTGTTCCCGGGGAGATCTGACATGTTTGCTTAACTGAATTGTCTTTGTTGAGCTGCCCAATAGAAAACTATTAATATTTTCCAAGCATTAGCACACTGTTTATATGTATTTTCTCAAGCTACTTCTCTTCCCAGAATGAAAATGTTATTCATGTAATCCTGCTTTTGGTCCCTAAAGATTGTGTTGTGTTGCAGGCAGATATCTGGTCTCTGGGCATAACAGCAATAGAGCTTGCTAAAGGAGAACCTCCTCATTCAGAGCTGCACCCAATGAAGGTGTTATTCCTCATTCCAAAGAACAATCCACCAACGCTGGAAGGAAACTACAGCAAACCCCTCAAAGAGTTTGTGGAGGCCTGTCTGAACAAGGAACCAAGCTTTGTAAGTTTTGCCAGTGGGTCACTCTTGGAGGATAAAGTATGAATTCATGATGCTAGAAATTTTTTTGATTTGTTTTTAAATTACAGAGAAAATTTGGTATTGAAATACTTCCATTAGACATTAGGTAATGATATCCAAATATTTTTAAATAAGAGTTTGGAATCGGGAAGGAATCACAGCCAACTGTGAAAATATTTTCATCTAAATTAGGTGCGGTCATGTCAGGATGTACAGGTGTTGGCATGCCAACCAAAAAAGTGGTTTGAAGGTCAACATAAAAAGAGTTACACAAACTTTTTCTTGGAGTTTTTCCCAAAAGGCTTTTAAATTGAAATCAGGAAAAAAATCACTTGGAGGTGAATTTTCCACTGCTCAGCCTCTTAAGTTGTCCAAACAGATTAAATGTCCTTTAATGGAAGAATGGATCTGAATATGAAGTTTAAGGCTAAAGTGCTTCTATTCTTAGGAGTTTCTGAATTTAAATGTGATTTCACTTCTATCCACAGTATAATTTAGACTATCAGTTTCCTCATTTTTGTAAACATGTACCCCCTTTTCTCATCTTAAATGTAAACTCACCCGTTCTTTGCAAATATTAGCCAAGACCTTGGTTGTCTTTCTGCAACTTCCAGAGAAATCTGCCATGTTACTGTTTCTGTGATTCAGAATTTGAACCCTTAGATTTTTTTGAATTATATCCTAGATGAGGAAACTAAAAGGGGGAAGGTAAATGACTTATTAAAGGTCAGATTGATGGCAAGTTCAGAAGCTGAGATTTGAACCCAGGTTCTCTGGCTCCAAATCCAGTGCTTTTTTCCATCTTCTCTGCAGCAGTGCTTATTTCCTGAATAAGATGAATAAATTTAAAGGATATCCCCCTTTCCTTTTAAAGGGTTGGTCTCCTTTGATAGAAGGCAAAATATAAAGCCTATGAATGGGACCTATGTTAGTTAAGTAAGAAACATTTCCATTTTTTATCTCCTGGAAAGCATTGCTGTTTAATAAGTTTTCAGACACATCCTTATCAACTATTTTAATTCCTGATGGGTTTAGAACACCTTCAGGCCTAATACATATTTTCTTTCCATTTCTATCTTTGCTACTATTACCCGTTACTTTGTCACACACTGATTTTTGTTTTCTACCCAATTCGTGTGACTGATTTGTTTGTGTAAAATTGTGTTTATGTGTGTTTTGCCTTTCGATTGTGCTAAGTATCCAGGTTCTCCTTTCCTGGATCCTGAGGATACTTTTCCCCTCCTGTAGTCTGATTCCTAACTCGAGGCTAGAAGATAATTTTATTTAAGATAGAAAATCCTACAAATAGTACTTAAGAGTTTTACCACAAGGGCAAATTGTGAAGTATTCACAGTATTTTGGTAATGTCTGAAGCAAGTGAAAAATAATAGCCAAGTAGTTTTTTATATAACTGTTTTCAGTTTCAATTTGGCTTGAGATAGGAAAGAAAAAAAAAACAACTTGAAAATAATTGGCCTTCAGAAGGGTGGATGTGTTAGATTCTTCCCCCTTTTTTTTCCCTGCCCTCTTCGTCCTCTTTCCCTCAATTTACATGTAATTAGAGGTGGGAAAGCCAAGGGACACTGATGATTACATAGTTTTGGCTTAGTTTCTGCTCCAGATTTAGGGTAAATTTCAAGAGGCTGGTATTTTAGGTAGAGTTTAGGGTTTAGCAACATAGGATCATAGGATTTAGAGCTGCTACAAACTTTAGTGTTCATCTAGTCTGACTCCTTCATTTTACAGAAAGGGAAACTGAGGTCTAAGAGAGGTTAAGTGACTTACTTATAGTAACGTCAATTGTGATTAGAAGAGCTAGGTTCTCTGACTCCAAAAGTAGAAATCATTTCCATAATACACATGCCATTTCCACTTTTAGTATTTCTGAGTTTTTAGCTTAGTTGTAAAAGAGGCAATTTTCATTTTCTCATTGGCTTCTGTCTTAAGATGTAAAGTATGAATTATATCACTGATACTAGGGTTTGCCAACACCTTGCCAGAGACTGGCTAGAAGGAATTGTGAGCCCACCGAATTGATAAAGCAGAAAGTAAAATTTATTTTATCTGTTCTTCTAGTAATGTACTCTAAATTGTTTAGTTCTAGACATGATCAATCTTGGGAATATAGAGAGAATAGCAATCTTGCTATTCTCTTTGTTGAGTTGTAGGGAATCAGCAATTATAGATACTAATTGTTTTAACCATTCAATATGTTAAAATATAGATAATTATTAATATAGCTGTTTACCTGCCCAGTTCTACAATCGTTAAGAGAGTAAAGCAGGAAGGTAAGGAACTAGTAACATGTAAGTGAGAGCACTGGGAATAAGGAGGAGGAAGAGAAGAAGACATTTGACATTGTCAAGTATGTCTTCAGACACTGTACTTTCTTTTTCACAAGACTGAGTATTATGACACTCTCATTAAGTATGTTATTTATTCTAAGAGAGGAGTTTGATCTAACCCCAATTGTAGTTTATGCATTTCTACCAACTGGTGATTTTGGATTTTATTTCATCCCTCCTTGTGGTTAGTATCCCATTGTTCTCTCTTAAGTAGCAAAGGCAGTTGGCAGCTGGGTTATGATTATTGCTGTGTTAAAAGCATGAAACAATCCCCCTTACCTTCTGTCTTAGAATCAATACTATGTTTTAGTTCCAGGGTGGAGGAACAGTAAGGGCTAGTCAGTGGAGGTTAAATGACTTGTCCAGGGCCACATGGTTAGGAAGTGTCTGAGACCTTCTGTCTCTAGGCCTGGCTCTCAATCCACTGATCTCTACCCTGCTTCCCCCCCGCATGAAACAGTTCTTGACTTAAGTAATTATGAGGGAATGTGCACACTCAGAATATGAGTGACATTTGGAGGCATAGGTTGGGAAGTGACTTAGTCAAATGGTCTTAGAATTACAAGGTTCAAAACGTGACAAATGATTGAATATTTCAGAGAAAATGATGTTTATAGAGGGCTTTTGTGGGGTTACCATTTTTATTTATATATACATATATACACACATACATAATATAATGTATATAACATGACTAATATATGATTTGTTATAAATATGTAATAAAGTATAATAAATATCCTTATCCAAGAGAAACAAATTCTCACATTAGATATGTCCAAAAATCTGCCCCCACCCCCACTCCTTCCCCTTCCCCAAGAAGGCCAGTAATATTATATAGGTGGTACATATATTATCATATAATGAATATTTCCTTTTTTGTCATGTTGTGAAATAAGACAAATATTGCTTACGTTAAAATATAGGTTGCTTTTTAATTTCTTTAAACATATTAGTAGCAGTTAATGTATTTTCTACAGAGCAAAGATAGGCATAGAACGTGAACAAAATGATTGGCTGTCTTTTTTCTTCTCAGAATTTCCAGTCCAGTATAGATTCCATTTGCACAGTGTAGTCCTGGGTCACACAGACAAATAAGAATTTCTTTTGGAAGACATTGTATTCCTCTAAATTGTGCCATCAAGTTTTTTAATAATAAAAAAAAAAGAAGCAAAAAAAGTAATTGACATAAACCTGTAGAAGTATACTTGCCATTGAATTATATATAGGTCAATGCATCTCATATCTAAGTCTGACCTGAATACATATTGTATCTTCCCAGTATATTAGCTTCTCATTTCATTCATTCATTCATTTATTCATTCATTCATTTATTTATTTATCCATTCATTCATTCATTTATTTATTTATTTGTTGTGTCTTCAGCATAGTAGCTTGCACTTAGTAGGTTCATAACAAGTTCTGATTGGTTTGGATGGGTATCATGACAAAGACAGCATGGGGAAAGATAAGTAAGGTGCCTTCCTGTGTGCTCAATTGGAAAGTCTTATGTTGTAATGGGGATATCATTGGAAGTTGTGAGAGGGAAGAATTCTGGAGGCATCTTCAGGTAAAAGGTAGTGAACGTTATCTTACTGACATTTTTGTTTTTGTTTTGTTTTTTTCAAGAGACCGACAGCAAAGGAGTTGTTGAAACACAAGTTCATATTAAGAAATGCGAAGAAAACATCTTACTTGACAGAACTGATTGACAGGTACAAGAGATGGAAGGCTGAACAGAGCCAAGATGACTCTAGTTCAGAAGACTCAGATGCGTGAGTATCTTCCATCTGCTTACTATTCACTATCCAACAGGAGGAATGTGCTTGTTCTTTTTTCCTTATCTCCCAGCTGTCACTGCCTAGTGCTTCAGGGATGGGCAGGAAGCTTAGGAAAGGGACATAAGTTTAACCATGAAGTACATATGATTCCCATGGTTTCTCCAAAAGAAATATTTTGGTGTTTCTTTTTTTTTCAGTGTAACTTTTTTTTTCATCCCCTCTTTCCCCTCCCCACATTGTATAAGGCATTACTTGGCAAACAGATATGTATATTTTGATGTTTTTTGTGTTTCTATTTTTTTACTTCATTCTCTAGAGGTGAACATTCACAAGTTAATCTTCAAATATTAAATCTGTAGCCGTATGTAATATTTTCTCTGGTCCTACTAGTTTCACTCTTCATTAATCCCGTGTGGTTCTTTATAGGTTTTTTAAAAAATTAATCTGCTCATTGTTTTTTATAGTGCAGTGATATTCCATCACAATCATATACCACAATTTATTAAGCCATTCCCCAATTGATGAACATCCTCTTGATTTCTAGTTCTTTGCCACCACAAAGAGAGCTGCTATAAATATTTTGAAACATGTAGATTCTTTTCCTTTTTCCCTATTCTTCTTGGAAAATAGACCCAGCAGTAATATAACTGGTCTAAGGGTATCCACATTTTTATAGCTCTCAAGGTATCATTCCAAACTGCTCTCCATAATGGTTGGGATCAGGTGGAGCTATTATGGCGGCATAGTAGCAGGAGACTTCTGAATCTCCTTCCAAACAATCATTACAAAGTGTCTCAAAAGGACAAAAATCAAAATCAGATGAGTAAAGGGGCTTTCCCACTGGAGACAACCTTAAAGGTAGGCAGTATTTATATTTGGGGATTCCCACAGTAAGGAGGTGAAACTGCATTTATCAAAAGGCAAGCTGATCACTCCTCCACACCACTTATGGTGCCAGAGTCAGAGCAAGGACTGGGCTATCTCTAAATTCTTAGGGGCTGGCTGAAAGTACCACAGACTTGCCCCTGAAGGCATTGCAAGGCTTTGGCAGTAAGACTTGAGTCTTGAGGCTGAAGAGTGCGGAGTCTGGGCAGCAGAGCATGGAGCTTGGGCAGAAACAAAGCTGGACATAGCTGAGGCAGCAGGGGCTGGAGAGATAGCTTCAAAGAACATCACATTACTTGCCCTCACTTGGGCTTCTGACTTGGAAGGGAAGATATCACCAAGGCAAAGCCCTTTGAGACAGAAGCTAAGAAAGCAATCAACATGCAGGAACCCCAGTCCACTAGTGGCAAAAGGAATAAGCAGCAGCAAAAAAAGCTTTTGATTCTAGATAATTTCTATGGAGAAAAAGAACAAAATACAGAAACAACAGCAAAGTGTGACAAACAAGCAAACACATCTAAACTCCCCCCCCCACCCCAATATGGAAATTGATCACAAGCCGTTGAGGAACTCAAAAAAGGAGTTCAAGAATGAAGTAAGAAAGATAGAAGGAAAGTTCAAAAAAAGAAATGAAAGTAATACATAATGGTTGGGATCCATTCATAGTTCTACCAGTAGTATATAAGTGTCCCTACTTTTTCACATCCACTAATCTGAACATTTATCATTTTGCTCTCTTGTCATTTTAGCCAATTGTGAGATGCTACTACAGAATTGTTTTGTTTACACTTTCCTAATCAGTAGATTTAGAACATTTTTTTCATGTACCCATATATGGCTTTGATATCTTCAACTGATAACTATTCATCTTTTGCCTATTTATCAATTGGGGGATGGCTCTTATTGATATCTGAAGGGCTGTCTATAAAATCCACTCCCCAATTTTCTGCTTTTCTAATCTTGCCAATATTTGTTTTATTTGTACAAAAACTTTTCAATTTAACGTACTCAAAAGTATCCATTTTATAATTCACAGTACTCTCCATCTCGTTTACTCATAAATTCCTCTCTTATCCATAAATCTGACAATTAATATGTTCCCTGTTCTTCTAATTTTTTTATATCTCCTTTTATGTCTAGATCATGTATCTAATTTGATCTTAGTGTGTTTTGCTGTTTCAAGCCAAATGGAAATTAAAAAATGAATGAATCTGATACATCATTGAGGTGTAAAAGCAGGGGTATTCTAAAATATGATGTGCAAACTGAATGTGAAGATGGGGGTGGGGAAGGAAATTGATGTGTGTAATACAAGCATACATCTCTCTTTAGCGAAAGAGAGAAGGCAGTAGGCAACAATAAAAATTAATAAAGCCATATATGTAAAGTCTTTAGGTGATATGCATCAGAACTATAAGGAATGTATGTGTGTATACTTCTACCTGAGGTATATTTATTTTCTAGATAAAAAGGCTGTTGTTGACACCCAAGACCCCATATATTTTTGCAAATGACTACATTTTTTTTTTTTTTACCATATGGTCACTTACTAAGATTTGACAATTTCTTTGAGTAGAGTCCTAATGTGGCTGCTGCCAAATAGGTCTCTTTTTCTATGGGCATTAAGTAATGGAAATAGTCATGGTGGGTGTTCAACTGGTTTGGATTCCTTTTCTTACAGTTAGTTCATTTTGGCAGATTATATGAGTAAATGTAAGTTAGTGGGCAGGTTTATTTGGCTTTGTACACCAAGGGTTCCTTTAGATCGTAGTAAAAATTGTGTTAAGTGATCAAACTTGGAAGAATTTCTTTGCCTATGTTGGCCACAGTGTTAATCAGCCTTCTACCGCTCTTATAATCAGAGGATCACAGAGCAGAAAATGTTACTTCAAATTACTTTATGAATTTTTGGCAGTAAATGTACCAAATTGAAATGATGCCTTTGTTAAGATTCCTTTTTTAGAACATGTTAATATTCTGTTAACCCCTGGATGCCATGAATAGAAGTCTCCAAGAATAAAAATTGCTAATCCTTAACAGAGTCTCTTTTTCTGAGAATACTGGGATAATGAATCTACTTTTAAATACTGTTAAATTTTTTTATTCAGAACTGCTACTTTAAACTTCCATGCTTCCTTAGCTAATGAGGTTAAAAAGGAAACCTGAAGTAACCTCTAGCCTTCATAAAATTAGCCAGATAAATAGACTTTCTATGAGTAAGGCAGAAAATAACCGATGGATATTTAAAAACTGATAAACTGGAAAGGACTTTTGGTTGTAAAAGGTCCTAAAATCCCAGAGCCCTGAGAAAATTGAGACTTAAAAATTCAGATTGAATGAGAGAAAGGAACATTCCAAAAACATATTATAGAGGTAAGACTTGTAGCCTAAATTTAGATTAGCCTAAATCTGAAAATGTTTAAGATTAATGAGAAAGGTATCAAATTATACGTTGGTGTTAACACCACTGTGTTCTGATAGCAGCTTAATCTATTTGTAGACAAAATGTTGAAAGGAAAAGAAACCTCTTTTTTATTTGTGAATTTGGGGAACTTAAACTTGGAAGATCATGGCAACTGTCCTTCATTCCTGAATAGTGAAGTAATAGCTACCTTATTTTCTAAGCAGTGGCTTCTTTTTCTGTGTACATGAGAAAGTGCAATATTTTCACTTTGGCTTATAAAATCACAAAACTTAGAATTGTAGGGGCTACCCCACTGATTCTCAAAATCTCTCTTCAGGACTCAGTTCTATGCAATAGCATAGTGAGTAAAAAAAAAAAAAATTTGATCCAATTGCCCTGTTCAAACAGACTTACTTGAACTTTTGGTGAATATGCCTTCAGGAGGCCACCTGAGATATAGTTCTGCTCCTTTATATCTTGAATTCCCATCCAGGCCTTGATTGGTGTCTCTTATGTTTTATCTTCAAGCCCTTTTTATTGAATTGCAGAATTTAAAAATTATTATACTTAATGATGGAAGGTTTTGAATTTTTGTCTTAAGAGAAACAGATGGCCAGGCATCAGGCGGCAGTGACTCAGGAGACTGGATCTTTACAATCAGAGAAAAAGATCCCAAGAACCTGGAGAATGGAGCGGTTCAGCCACAAGAACTGGAAAGAAATAAGGTAGAATCTGATTGCTTAAAAAAGAAATAGAACTATTTAAACACAAGTGTTTAAATGTAAATTAAAGTATTTAAATATAACTAGAACCTGATTATTTAAATATAGTTATTAATGATCTTTTATAGAGTAACTTTTCAGTTCTGATAAAATTTTTAAAAATTAAGGAACAGACTATGGGGGATTTAAAAATTGACTCAAGGAAACTGGTTTGTTAGTTCAGTGATGACTAAATGTTGATTGGATCCTAAAAATTCATACTTAAACTTAGATCTGGAAAAGCGCCGAAGAGATATTTTAGACCATCTGAGGCCCAGAAAAAGTTGCTTCGTTGTCTTGTTAGTAGGAGATACAGCACAGATTCCAACCAAAGCCTCCGTTTTCCATGTTACAAACCAAAGGTTATATGCAAATAATTTATTTCACCTTTGAATTCATAGACTCCTAGATTTGGAAGGAAAAAGAAGTCATCTCTTCTAGCCCTTATTCATTAAGCCATAAATTAGTTCTTCAGGCTCCCTAATAGCTATTGATTCATAAACATGTCTTGTTAGGGAGAGTACTTTCTGTCTCGGTTGTCCCTTCCATCTTTTGGGCAGCTAATGATTAGGAAGTTTTTCCTTATATGGGGGGAGGGGGAATTCTGTGCTTCTATAATTTCTAACTTCTAGTGCTATTTATGCCCTTTAGGGCCAAACAGATCAAATCTTAATGTTTTTCCTGATGAGCGGCCTTTGGATACTTGAAGACAACCTTCCTTTCCCCTTAAGCCTTATATCTGATTACTTCCATTGATCTTATTTAACACATTGTCTCTCCCTTCTTTTTGTTGTTACTATAGCCAGTTCTTGGTCCTCCAATAACTCCTGCCTCCTCCAAATACACAACTTTCTTTGATATCCAACAGCTTATGATGGAAACCATTGAGAAAGTAGGACTACTAGATATATGGCATTTGAGTTTATAGCAGTCTTTTTACATGGACCACCACTTTTCTATACAACAGGGGAGACTTGTATGAGACCCTTAGTCTTGGATTTTGTTGAGACTGTGATGTTCTTCACTCTTTTATGAGTAGGGTTAGGGATGCATATCTAGACCTGCTATTTTATTAGTCCAGAGATTTCTCAATGAGGAAACAAGAGCCACTAATACAGATCAGCAACTCCTCTGCAAAAGGAAATCTTAAGAGTTTAAATTTCATACCCTGAGTCACATAGGTCACAGGTAGGACTTGAATCCATTCTTGACTCTGAGGCCAGCTCTATCCAGTATGTGATATATGTTTTCCCCCTAGTATATCTTATGAAATCTTGAATAAAAGCTAATTTAGACTGATTTGGGGAATACCATACATAACACATGGATTGGATTATATGGAACAATTTTAAAGAAATATAACTTTCTTTCAGTACATATCCAAACCAACGGGTATCTACTAGTGGCCGTACAAGTTCAACTTTAATAAAGAGCTTAAAGCATTTATTATTAGCCCAGTAATTCTTTAAGGGTGCAAGTAGGCCCTGCTGTAGTGTTGAAAGGCAGTTTCTCTTTAAAAGTTTCCCCTCCCCCATCTTGATTACAATGTTAATTTAATTTATCTTGAAAAAAATCTTTCTTTTAAAGATAAAATTCATGGAAACTTCTTTTTGAAATAGATATAAACCAGGAATTATTACAAATCAAAACAATAATAAGATTTTGCTATACTTTTCTACCACAATGAGAATAAACATTTTAAATTGTCATAAATGTCCTAACAGTTTGTTATTCTTTTTAAATCATCTTTTATCTATTAGTCTTTACTGTTTAAAGTAAAAAATTCCCTGGTGGGGGGAGGTCTCCCCTATATAATGATATAGTTGTTTGTTTTTTTTTTAAGAACAACTATTACTACTTTTTAACTTAGTGACAGAATTTTTCTTTGCAATATACAAGCTTATTTGCCTACCTCTGTATATTTAATGTTGTTATAGCTTTCCGGTCTAATGAAAGATAATCATATTTGCTTTTGATTAAATCCATTGATGTTGAACATGAAAGGATGTTTTTCCTCTATCATTCAATTCAAATGCTATAGTTTAAGCAGTATAAGTTTCATTGTAAGTAGAAATAGAGTTATGCTTTGAGTCTTAAGATTTGAAAGTAATAAATTTTGTTGAATGCAGAATGAATTATGTTATATTAATATTATTGATGATTTTTCTTAAAGGTGAAAGATATCCCAAAGAGGCCATTGTCTCAGTGTTTATCTACAGTTATTTCTCCCCTATTTGCAGAGGTAAGATTGCTAACATTGTCAAAATTTAATTTTATTTTTAGTTTTACCTTATTAGAGATGAGTCTGATGTCAAAAGAAGGTATATAAGAGAAATAATGTGTTTTCAAACAGGTTCAGAAATTCTGCATGTTTCTGATGTGAAGCTACATTTAATGATAAGCTACACCTAAAAATGTTTAATGTCCAAGAAAATTACCTATTTGCACACCTATCTTTACATTCCTCTTCCTCCTTTCCTTAGTCATTTGGGCCATGGTCACTTTTTAACGCCTCTGCAGAGTCAGTCATAGCAGTCTCCTGTAGCATTAGTTTCTGGATGAGGATGAGCAGTGACTACTAATTACCAAAAGTATGTGGACCTAGGCAGTATGGGCCTTAATTACAATTTTAATTGTAGCTCTTTTAGCCCCTAGAGTATAATTTTATTTCAGTTCATTTTGCTTTTGATTTTGGGCCTCTTCTTATTTACATGGCTTTGCCAAAAGTAGATTTGATCATCAAAGGAGCAGTAGGGACCAGTGAATACTTTTTTTTTTGGTATCTTTGATCTCTTTCATTTGTCTGACAGCTGTTTGCCAGATTTAGTTTTTTATTTTTTGTTTATTTTTTCCCAGCCAGTTAGAGCATTCCCATTAAAAGAATGAGACAGCACATATTTTAGAAATGAGAGTAGCATATTAGCAGTCCATTGACCTACTTTTTTCCTCTCCTTTCTCTCCTCTGGTTTTCTCTCTGATGGCATTTTCCTATTTCTCATTGGGACTATTGGCTGCCTCGGGGTGATGTCTGTATCAATATAGTTGGTGATCTTTCCAGGAAAGATCCCTAAGAGTATCTCTTTAAGGGCCCTATCATCTCCTTAGGCATTACTTAGAAAGTAAAAAATGTTCCTTTCCTAGGCCAAGCCATGCTAGAACTAGCATTATAGACTAGTATTCTATTTTTAAAGCCCATCTAAAGTTATTATCTAATTTCTGCAACTATTGAAGTAGTAGGGACAGGTAAGAAACATCATGTAAGACTCACTTAAGGTCTGCTTTCTTCATAGGAAGTGTTTAGTTCTGCCCATTTCTTCCTCTGGACCTTTGAGGAGTTGTAGAATACACTCTGTACTCCTGCTTTACAATTCTAACTCAGTGTATCTCATAAGAGGCTTATCTAATATCCCTGGCTTCTTACCTCTAACAAAACTAGAGCATATGGTAGGATACAGGCTATGGTTAGGTCAGGGTATAATATAACTCTGTCAGAAGTTATAGGAATAAATGAGAAATTAGAGTTAGAAAAGATCTTAGATGCCATTACCCTCTTTTTATAGGAGGAAATTGAGGTTTACAGTTGACTTGCCCAGGATCATACAACTAGTAAGTGTCTAAGCTGAATTGAACTTGGCTTTTCCTGACTCCAAGTCCAGTGACCTCTCCACTATACCTTGGAAAGGTTCTGCCTGCTTTTCACTAAGTGGTTTAGAGTGATCTTTTTGAAAATATTTAGTAGATTTACTTTATACCAGTACTCCTTTGTGTAAATGGCAGTATTGGCAGATAATTTAGTGATATCACATACCCAGTTTATTGATTTTAAAACAAGCTCTCCCTTTGGGCTACTTTCAAGCTTAAACTTAAAGGCTTTTATGCTTCCCCAGACAGCACCTATATTCTTAGTTTCATTGCCATTCCGATGTATTTATATGACACCATTTTGATTCTTACTATTGTCTGATAGAGCGGGCTTTATGGTTTCTTGAGTGTTTATTCAATTGTCCAAAATCTTACCAGTAACATTTTTATAAACTTAAGACCCATACTAGATAGAATGTCATAGAATTTGCGAAGTTGTCGTTTTAGGGAGTTTTGGTGGGCATGTGGATAAACTATTCAGAAATATTTCCTTAGTCAATACCAGGAGAAAGCTGGTACATTCTCTTTAATTTTCAGTCAGTCAGCCAGCATTTATTAAGTGCCAATTATATGCCAGGCACTATGCTAAGAGCTGGCAATACATGGAGATGCAAAAGACAGCTCTTGCCCCCAAGGAACTCGCAATCTAATTCTGACTAGTAAAATTTGAATCATTATCAACTCATCCTCTAATTTCCTAGGCATCATTTCATGTCCCATTTTTAAACTAATTTTGTTATTTTTTCATGAACTTAAACCAAAGCAGCAATTTTAAAACAAGGAAACCTCAAATCTGCTCCAACAACAACAGCATAATGAATCATACCATACCTTGGATTTGGGAAGTACTTCTTTCAAGAAATGCTAAGTGCTCTATGTATTAATCTTACACTGTAAAATATTTCATTGGCTAAGTAATTCTCATGAAATGATGGAAAAGTAGCACAAAGAGTTCTTGCTTTGGAATCTAGATTCTGATTCCACTTCTGATGATTTCTACCTGTATGACCTTAGGTTGAGTAAGTCATTTAACATCCTGGGGACTCATTTGTCTCAGCTCTATAATGAGGGGTTTGGATTAGGTGGTGTTTGAGTTCCGTGACAGACTGAGATCTCTATCCCATGATCTTATAAAGTCTTTGATTTACTTAGTCACTTTACAGAGTTCCCACTTGCCCTGCTTCTTACATTTCTACCACATTTCATCAATTGAAATCCGAATGTAGCTCTAATTGGGCTAGGAATGGGGTCATGGAAGAATGGGAGCAGTAGGGGATTGCAAATTATTCTTTTAAGGATTCTTAATTACAATTACATATTCAGCTCTCTTGAGAAATTCAAGTTCCTCTCTGTGACAGTCTCAAGGTTAGATGTATTGCAACACAGGTAGAGAAGGAAGAGATGTTAAAAAGTTGAGATGTTCAGCTTTCCCAATTGTTGTCTTGTATGGCATCTTGTCTTTCAGATTCCATTGTCATTTAATAAAAAATTCAAGCAAATAATTGATTCTAGAATCATAAGAGCTAAAGAGAAAACCTTTCTAGGCTTGGGACATTGAGATTTTCCAAATCATCTTGAAATACTGAAGCTGGCCATATTACCAAACATTTCTTATACCATGTAATAACAGAACCTGTTTCAAGGAACTCTGTCTGGCCCCTCATATCCCACTGCAGTCTCCAGCCTGCATCTGTCCAGGAAGGCTTTAATGAGGGCCTCCCAGAGCAATCATTTAATCTACCCAAGCAGCTACTCTAAGAGACTTACAACTCCACAGCAGTTGTTTTGCCCTCCTCTAGGAATTCCCTTCCCACTACATAATGTTTCCTGATGCCCTGGGACAGCTCCATCCCAGGCAGAAACCCTATGTATGATAAACTACCTGAACAAATTCCCACTCTGCCATTCCCTTTCCATCCCAGTGATTCTTAGCTCCCAAATGTCATTGTTCAGTCTCTCCTCTCTGTTTACCAATAACCATCTTGTATTCTTTTTCCCCTTTGACCCTACCCCACCAGTGTCCCACTCTAATGCTACTTCACTGTGCTTCCTGGAATGCCTATTCCATAAGTAACAAACTAGCTTTATCTTAAACTTTTCCTTTCTTATCCCCACAGTCTATTTGTACTCATTGAGATCTGTGGGAAAAATTGAACAGAAAGGGTTTGGAATATTGGAGAGAGGATGGATTGACAATGAAGGCACCTGGAAGGAGGAGGGGAGAGCCTTAAGAGAGTGACATTTGCTCTCTGAAAATACTCTTTCCTGGACTTTGGGACTGGAGGGAACTCTCTTTGCCCCTCAGGATAGAAACAACCTCTATTTCTGGTATTTTCCCAACTATTTTCTCAACCTGGATTCCTGTGGATCATGCCATTGAACAAAAGGATATTTAAGGGGGGGTGCTTGAATTGTAAAGGCTGTCTTTAGGGGTACCAGTCCAGAGAGATAGGCTAAACCAGCCCTGAAGATCAGACTCTCCTTTCCTCTTGCTTCTACTGCTAAAGTCTTTGAACTTAAGAAAGCTAGCATAGATATAGCATAGAATAGGAAGAAGGAAAACCTCTATAAGCCTGTGAGCACTCAGCTCAGCTCAAATCTGAGAGAGACTTGAACTCACTCTGTGCTTTAGGTTTAGGGCAATCCCTACTTCCCAATGTCCTGATCCCTTGCCTTTAGGATTTGTTATTAAACCAACTATAGTTAAATAAACACAGTCAGATAATCTTTGTAAGGGTGAAGGGGGCCGGAAAAGAGAAAGGGTTTTTTAGGGAAGAAGGTTCTATATAACCTCAATTTACACCAAATCTTGAGGTGCCCATCATTGCCTTCTCCCCTGCTGGGGCTGCTCATGGGCTACACAGGAGGAGACATCAGAGAAGTTCAGGCAATAAGCAAAGACCTGAACAAAAGCCTATCTCAAATTCCTTTGGTATCTTTATCCTGTTCAGACATCAGCTGCCCCTCCATCTTCACCCTACTCTAGTGAGTCAGAGAGAAAGCTGCCATAGCCTCTCTGTCAACAGAAGGAATTTCTCTCTTGAGGCCCACTAGTCAAATCCCTCTTGACTAGAATCAACCAACATCTCCTAGGAGTGGTCCCTTTTCTGTTAGAAAGAACAAGATATTCTGTCTAGTTCTCTGCTAGAGGGATAGCCAGGCATGGAGAAGCCTGATCAGTCATTTAGGGTTGCTCTTGAGGCTTAGCTAATCAACACTCTTGGGTAACCACAATAACACCATCCCAGGGTTGCCCTTTCTGATTTACCCTTTGTAAGAGGGTACAGATCTAGCTTCCTTTTGATGCTTCCCTGGCCACCCTTTCCACCACTGGTTACTTGTTTCACACATAACCCCAAATCATTGGTTGTGGTGAGGTACTTGAAATACTCCTTTCTCCCTATCGCCACTTCCAGGCTCTCCCTCTGTCATCATCATTCAGTATATTTTCTTTCTTTGACATTCATTCAGTTCCATTCAGGATTTTCATCTTCTTGCCTCTTAGATACCACCTTCTTTTCTTAATGATTTCAGTACCTAGCTCACAATCTTTCTCCAACTCCTGCTTTTTTATACTATAGAACATTAACATCCTTTATTTTTTCAGGTCTCAGTTTGTCTAAGGATTCATCTCATCTATATTTAGTGATAGGTAACATCTGAATTTATGGTTGGTCATTGTCTTTTAACATACTCCCACTAGGTAGGAACCTCTTACTTCCCCAACTTATTCATTTCTTTAGAAAAAAGTATGATCTATGCTTTATTGTATTTTAAATCATTTTAAAGCAGTTTTCAATTACATTTTAATCTGGTTCTGGTGGTACTCAAGAGTGTTGTAGATCACATATAGTCAACTGGCTGTGTATTTGACTCCTGATTTACACCATAAATCAACCAATATGAGGAGTTCTACAGGCCATTCCTAACTCTTCATTTTCCTTGATAATGTTATGTTTATCTTTTTAATATTTTAAATTTTATTTTTGACATTCTTTTATTTGTAAATGTTCAGTTCTAAATCTTTTCTCTCCCTCCCCCACTCACTGCGAAGTTATAATATACATAATGTAATTATGTATATTAAATCATGCAAAAACATATTTCATTAGTAGGCATATTGCAAAGGGGAAATAAAGTGAGATAATTATATTTCAAATTACACTTGAAAGTTGATAAGTTCTCTCTCTAGAAGCAGATAGCATTCTTTCATCTTGAGTCCATCACCTCCCTCATCATTTTTCCCTGAGTATATTAGAAATCTGTCACCATCATATGTCACAATCTCTTCAATCATTCTCCAATTGATGAGTGTCCTCTTCATTTACAATTCTTTGCCCCCACAAAAAGAGCTGCTGTAAATATTTTTGTACATATGGGTCCTTTTCCTTTTCTTTGCTCTCTTTGGGATACACACCTAGTAGTGGTATTGCAGAGTCAAAGGGTTTGCATAATTTTATAGCTCTTTGAGTCTAGTTCTGAATTTTTTTCCCAGAATGGTTGGTTGGACCAGTTCACTACTCCATTAATGTCCCAATCTTCCCCCATCCTGGCCATTTGTCATTTTCCCCTTTTTGTCATGTTAGCTTATATCAGAGGTTTGCAGTAGTACCTCAGAGTTGTTTTAATTTGCATTTCTCTAATTTTTAGTGATTTAGAGTATTTGCCTTATATTTCACTGAAAAGAATTGATACCATTCACCTATACCTCTCTTCTCCTCCTCATTTTACAATACTCAGATGTCTTATGCCATTTTCTCCTCCTTCAACACTGTCATATAAGAGATCTCCCTTCTGCTTGCCAAAGCTTTCCAATTTCTCTATCTGCACAAATGATTCCGTCAGTCTCCTTTCATACATTACATCTTTTATGATTCCCACTCTCACTGATTTTCCATGCCCCCATATATTAACTGCTTCTTAACTGACTACAAATGTGTCATATCTCCTTCATCCTCAAAAAACTGTGGATCCATTTGGCCCTCTTTGCTGTCATCTGTTATCTGTCTTCCTTTTTGTGGCTAAATTGCTTACAAAAGCTGTCTACAATTGATTCCTACACTTTTTTTGCCTTATAAAATGAAATTTAAACTAAATGTAATTTCCACTGACTCTGACTTCCAGCTTCATCATTCACATAAAACTGCTGTCACCAAAATTACCAATTATCTCTTAAACAAATCTAGACTTTTTCTCAGTTTTTGTCCTTTATGACATTTCTGCAAATTTTGATGCTGTCCCTCTTTTTAGTCTCTTCTTTGGGTTTTCATGACACTACTCTCTAATGTTTCTCCTTGTTCTTCATGTATGATAAATACTTCTCAATATCCCTTGCTATATCTTTATCTAAGTCATGCTTACTAAACATAAATGTCCTTCCCAGGCTCTGTCCTAGGCTCTCTACTCTTCTGCTTCTATATTATTTCAGTTGATGATCTTAAAACTTCCCACAAATTCAGCTCTCATTTCTAGGTAGATGAGCCTCAAACTTATTTGTCCAGCCTTAACTTCTCTTCTAGACCTCTAATGTTCCATCTCCAACTGCTTGTTGGATATCTCACATTAACTGTTTGTATACATCTTAAACTCAATGTGTCAGCGGCAGCTGGGTGGCTCAGTGGATTGAGAGCCTGGCCTAGAGATGGGAGGTCCTGGGTTCAAATGTGGCCTAAGATACTTCTTAGCTGTATGACCCTGGGAAAGTCAACTCCCATTGCCTAGCCCTTACCACTCTTCTGCCTTGTATTGGTTCCAAGACAGAAGGTAAGGGTTTAAAAAACAAACAAACAAACAAATAAACAAACAAACAAACAAACAAATAAATAAATAAACAAATAAACAAACAAACAAACAAATAAATAAATAAATAAATAAATAAATGAATGAATGAATGAATAAATAAATAAATAAACACAGCATGTCCGTTATTCCCTCCCAACCCTCTCCTCTTCCAGACTTTCCTCTTTCTGTTTCTACCAGGTTTGAAAGTCACTTTCGACTCTCATTCTTTCCTCTCATGTTCAGCAGTCATCAAACCCTATTTCTGTTTTGGAAGTATCTCTCATATACAACCTATTCTCTCCTGACACTGCTGCCACACTGATGAAGGCCCTTACAATTTTACTGGACTATTGTGGTAGCCTGATGATGGATGAGTCTACCTGCGGCAAGTCTCTCAATTTCACTCCATTCTCAGCTCTCAAATTGAGTTTCCTAAAGCACAAGTCTAACCATGTTACCCAACTATTCATTAAACTCCATTGGCTTTGATTGCCCTCAAAATAAAATATAAAACCCTCCTCAATCTTAATGCCTTCCCTCTGAGATCATCTCCAGTTTACTCTGTATATGTCCTATTTGGACACAACTATTGCTTATTTTCTATACCTCAGCCTACCCCGACCCTCCTTGGACATTGAATTCTGTCAAGACAAACACCATACCTTTCTTTATATGTCCAATGCTCAGCATAGTGTCTCTGGCAAATACTAGGTCTTACTAAATGATTGTTGGTTGGCAATAAGGTGGGAGGCTCTTAAGTAAGGGTTCATATTTGTCACCCAGCTGGTTTTGTGTCTGAGCCCAAACTTAAGTCTTATTTACATATGTGGGGTGAACCTGTTGAGGACCAATTACATTTATAATTAGTAAAGTTTCTAGGAAAACTCATCTAAATTCTTGTTGGAGCAAAGGTGAAAATAATTCAGGTTAATTTAGCATGGTGAATTTTCAGGTGTTCCTAGACTGCCAAATTGAGTTATATGGCTCAGAAGAGAAGGCAGATTGTTGCATCTTAAGACTAGCCTCTTTCATGTTTAGAAGGTTCTTCAATCTCATGACATTTCAAAAGAATCCTTAATAAATAGAACTCTACTAAAAATTAAATCTGAACATTTGGTGGAATACAATGGGATCTAGGGTTGCTTTTTGGTGAGTGCCATTTTGGCACTTTATCATGGCATGAGCTCTTGATGATTACAGGCCCTGGCAAGTGCCTGTTGAGCTGGATAGTTTTTGAGTTATGGGTCCAATGTTATACTTTACACCTGTCATTTCAGTGGGAGTATCTTTAGGTAACTATAGAGAAGCTCTATCAGTCTCAGGAGGTCAGCTGCAACAGCTAAAGACCATATACTTTAGACCAGTGATGGGCAAACTACAGCCTGCAGGCCAGATGCTGTGCCCTGAAATGTTGTAATCAGCTACATGACATTATTCCTAATCTGAGAAATACAATGAGTAGGATACAGTACAAGGAAACTTTGAAAGAGTTGCCTTAGAAACAGACTGACAGATGAGCATTTCCTTTCCTTTGGCCCCTCTCTTTAAAAAGATTGCCCATTACTGCTTTAGACCTTACTTTATTGGAGGGGTTACAGTCTCTCTGGTGGCATTGGCATCAGTGAAATCCAGTATCCTTAGAGGACTGAATTAAACATTTCACTAATAACCTGACTATAGCTCAAACTAAGAAATAGTTTGTGAGGTGCCTGTAATAAAACAGTATATCCTGCTGAACAAGAAGCAGCTATTTTCTTTCTTTTTAAAATTTGATTTTTTTTTTAATGAATAAAAATATTTTCCCTCCCACCTTTTTAACCCCACTTTTTGGGAGGAAAAACAAGGGGGGGAAAAAAACCTTTATAACAAATAAACATAGTCAAGCAAAATACCTTTATGCATAGGTTATGTCTAAAAAATAGATGTCTCAGTTGGATCTTTCTAAGATCTTCGACTCTGAGATGTTGAAGCATGCATAGCTTCACTGGAATCCTGCTTGGTCATGATGTTAATAAGAGTTCCTAAGTCTTACAAAGTCTTTACAGTGTTGTTATTGTAGAAATTGTTTTGGTTCTGCTTACTTCCCTCAGGTTCATTTTTGCAGGTCTTCCCAAGTTCCTCTGAAACAATCCTTTTTTATTTTTCAAGTCACTCTCTCATTTCATTTATGTACCATTATTTGTTCAGCCATTCACCAGTTGACAAGCGCTCTCTTATCTCCAATTCTTTGCCACCAGATAAAGAACTGATATTTTTATATATTGGGTTTGATCTCTTTGGGGTATGGGCTTTGTTGGGTCAGAAAGCGTGCCCAGTGTAGGGCTTTGGGGACTTAGTTTTAAGTAACAGTTCCTTTCTTTAGAAGACATGTAAGTGGGAGAGGACTACAGTGTGATGAAATTCCTTCGAGAAGTTGTCCAGTTATACCTTTTGAGCTGAGCATTTCTTCTTTCAGGCATATAACCCAAGGAAGTCAAAGATAGAATTAAATTTCCAAAAACTCTATATACATTCATAGTAGTCCTTTATATGGGATCAAAGGACTAGAAACAAAGTAGTGCCCATTGATTGAAAAACAGCTAAACAAATGGTGGTACATGAATGTAATGCATATTACAGCCCTAAAAGAAACAATGAATATGAAGAGTTAAGAGAATAAGCAGAACCAGAAAAAAAAAATATAAACAGTGACTAGAAAGTGGACCCCAGAGAAGAGTTGAGAAAATACACCTCTTTTCCTCCCTTCTTTTGTAGGGGACCATGAGACTGGAATATTACCTGTGTGTTCAGAAATAACTTGTCAGATGATGGTGTATGGATTTGCTGACATGTTTATTTTTTGAATTTTCATTACAAGTAATAGTTTGCTATGTGGGAAAGGGACATGGAAAAGAAGGCTATGTTTAAAAAACAATTAACATGATATGAGAAAAAAGAAATGTATGTAGTTAGCTTGAAGAATGTATATTCTCTATATAAAATTATTCATATGTTCAGTACCTCTATTGAAGCATTTCTTCCAACATGTTCCTTAGGTACCTGGTAGAAAGTATTCTCCCCCAAGACCATTTAGATAGTAGTAAACTAGAAATACAGCCCAATGGACATACAAATTGAACTCAGTGCTGCGCCTATATAATCACATTATTTCTTAAAATTGGTGCCAAGCAGTTCCCTTGCTAACAAGATATTTTTGAATTGTTTTTTAAGTTGAAAGAGAAAAGCCAGGCAAGTGGAGGCAACATGGGATCTATAGAAGAACTGAGAGGTGCGATTTATTTGGCAGAAGAAGCCTGTCCTGGGATCTCGGACACCATGGTGTCTCAGCTTGTACAGAGGCTTCAGAGGTAACTAACTCCTCAACTTTTACGCGATATTGATGTTCTTGGAGAGGAGCCATGTTTCTGGGAGGGAGGGAGAGAATGAGAGAGACAGACAGAAGAGAAGGGAGGGAGGAAGGAAGGGAGGAGACAGAGAGAGAGAATGTGAGAATGTGTAAATGTGTTTTTAAACTGGGCATGAAGAACCTTCCAAAAGGAACAGACCTCCCTTCCTATAAGATTTCAGTGTTAAAGCAGCCCCTTGGCCACACAGCACTACATGTTTGAGACCCCAGCATTGATTTCCTAGTTTAAAGTGCCTCTTAAGACAAAGATTTTGGCCTGATCAGTAAAGTTCATTTAAGCACTAGCACATGTGACCATTCCTTTCGCCAGGAGGATAATGGACAGACCTGATCCATATCATAGTGTTTTGGACAAGGAGCATAAATTTAGATCGGGAACAGACACCTAGAAGTCCTTTGCTTCACATATCTCATCTGAAAAGTGAGGAAAATGAAATCTGGAGAGTTTGAGTGCCTTGGCCAAAGTTACATAGGCAGACACAGGAATTGAACCCAGATCCCCTTCTAAATCCAGTGCTCCCCACTCTGCCCCCTTATACTCCAGAATAGTTGTCTCTCATTAAAGGCATTCATTGAGAATGTACTGTAGGACTCATTTGGAATGACACAGACACAGCAGAAGTGATGTTTGGAAATTCTCTTCCAGTTCTTGGTCCTGTGACATCTGCAATCCAGTGCTCTAGTCAGAATTCCATATTTATCCAATGTGGCATTAGAGCAGGTAGCATAGAGTCTAGCACACAGTAGGTGCTTATTATATACTTTATGATTGTTTGATTTATTGTTCTATAATTGGGATCAGAAAGATCCAAGTTCTGATCACTCAGACATTTCCTAGCAAAATGAGCCTGTGTAAGGTGCTTGACCTCTTTGCCACAATTTCTTTATCTATAAAATGAGAGGATTTGGACTTAATGATTTCTGAAGTCCCTTCCTTTTCATGATCCTGTTATCAGGCACACATTTCAGGCAACTTAAGGCCAGAGTTCTGGGACTTCATGTCTCTCTTCAGATATATCTTGGAATATTCAGATTAATTGAAATAGTCTTAGATCAAGTCCTCTTTGTAGAGAGTTTCCATTGCCCCCTTTTGTTTTTAAGTTGGTTATTTCAACTCCCTGTTGCTGTACATTGTGGATTATCTCTGCCCTTTTGGGATCCATGTCCTCCCTTTGAGATATGGGGCTCCTCTGCTTAGTTAGAAGTTCGTGACTTTTTCACTGATTCTAGGTCATGTTTTGGTCTCTCAGATATCCTCTTAGTCATGTTGCAAATTTCCACCTTACTGTTCGAAGAACTAGCAAAGTCAGGTGAATAATTAAATTTATTTTTCAGTTATCCATGCCAATGTTCCCTTTCATTAATGTGGCCTGTTGAGAGCTAATTGTGACTTAGTAATGATTTCCCAAGCTCTTTGTTAGATTGTCATTGCATGGCATCAAGAGTTTTGAGATCAGTGAGCTGGTTTTAGTATGGCATACCATTTTCTTTGCAGTCTCCTTGGACTAGAGATAGAGAGAAATAGCTAGCTAGGTGACTCTCCCTCAGGGAGAGAAGATAAAAGCAGGTAACAGCTTTAGCCCTCTCCCACCATGTCTAAATATATTCTCTGAAAACTATGATTACACTGTAAATGTCTTGTTTAATGCTCTTAATTGTTCTCAGTTTCATATTTAGGATAAGAATTAAAGTTTGTGTATTTAACTGCCTTCATGTGTTTTATTATGGGCCTATAAAGGTCACTATTCACACTTTAATACATTTAAGCTTTACTTTGTTTCTCATTATGAAGGTTATTAGTAGCATGAAGGGAATCCAAAAACACCCAATGTGTTCATTTTGTGTAGAGGGCATTTCTAGCCCTTTTCTCTTTCTCATTTGGTCAGGATTGTGTGATTTAATATTTCTGAACTTCTTAATGTCCCTGGTAACTCTCTTAGACCATTGCTGAGTAGTTTCCCGTCTGCATTAGTAGAGAGAGTTCCCTCCCTGGGAATGTCCTGTAACAAAGAAATCATAGGTCTTATAAAAAGAAAAAAAAATAGTAGTTCTGTTGCTTATAGGCAGCTAAGTGTTAGAATGCATAGAGAGCTGGACCTGCAGTCAGGAAAACTGAGTTCAAGTTAGCATCATAACAATTGTAGCTGTGTAACCCAGGACAAAACACTTGACACTTATTTCCTTCAATTTCCTCACTGTGAAATGAGGATAATGACAACAACCACTTGCCAGGGTTGTTGTAAGGATAAAATAAGATCATATTTGTATAGTACTAGCACTTGGCAGAACTCTTATACATTCTCTTCTACCCTTACTTCCCTCTCCTTTCTCTGTCTTCTTTTCTCCCTTCTCTTTTTCCCTCTTTCCTTACTCCTTTCCCTCACTGACACATATCTCATATTCGATCTCTTTAACTTGTAGGCCCTTACTTCATTTTTTTTTTTTTTTACCCTTGTACTTCGGTGTATTGTCTCATAGGCAGAAGAGTGGTAAGGGTGGGCAATGGGGGTCAAGTGAACTGCCCAGGGTCACACAGCTGGGAAGTGGCTGAGGCCGGGTTTGAACCTAGGACCTCCTGTCTCTAGGCCTGACTCTCACTCCACTGAGCTACCCAGCTGCCCCCCCTTACTTCAATTTTTTGCCAACACTGACACAAGATGTTAGATCAACCACATCTTCAGTTGTCACAATTAATTTTTGAAATGTGTTTGAGTCCTAAGAAATTGCAAAGTTAATTAAGCATCTTTGAGTCTTATTGTTTGCCCTTTATCTCAAGAATTTTTTAATGACTTTTCCTTGTGAAGTGGCCATCACAATCCCCTGCCACCTCCAACCCCCAGTTAAATTACTTAGATGTTCTTGCTTTCTTTTTTTTTAATGTGGCTTTTCCTCTCCTCTTTTTTTATAAGACCTTTCTACTGTAACCACTATTTTTCAGGCTTGCCTCTTCATTACTTACTCATCCTCTGTTTCCAATAAATAGATCCCTTGATTTTATAGCAGAATGAATATATATATCTATATATATATTTTTTGAATATTTTTCCATGGTTGCATGATTCATGTTCTTTCCCTCCCCTCTCCCATCCCAGATCTGACAAACAGTTCCACTAGGATATACATGTTTCATTGTTCAAAACTTATTTCCATGTTATTCATATCTGCAGTAGAGTGATCCTTTAACATTAAAACTCCAATCATATCTCCATTGAACCATGTGAATGACCGTATTTTTTTCTTCTGCGTTTCTGCTCCCACAGTTCTTCCTCTGAATGTGGATGACATTCTTTCTCATAAGTTCCTCTGGATTGTCCTGGATCATTGCAATGCTGCTAGTAGAAAAGTCTATTACATTCGATTGTGCCATAGTGTATCGTTCTCTGTATATAAGGTTCTTCTGGTTCTGATAGAGCAGTCTTTCACAAAGATGGTAGATGGGGAGTGCAAAGAAACCTCATAGGCCCTCTCATCCTGTTCCTCATTTTGAAGATGAGGGGACAGGCCCAATGAATTGTCCACAGTCACAGAAGCAATAAAAGAATGAGCATTTAAACTCAAATCTCCAACTAAAAACCTACCACTCTTCTACCCTGCCTCCAGTGGACTTATCATCTTCCCAGTAGGGTTCTGATAGCAAATCTGCTTTCTATTGGCTTGGGCAAGAAAAAGACACTTTCCCTTATTATCCAGTATTGACATGCTTTGTTGGGGTTGGGCTATGTGAACTGATTTTTTTGCTTCTCTTTGTGAAGTCAAATAATAGCCAAGTATTTATACTTCAGGGCCCAAACATCACTTCTTCAGCTAAAAATTTTAATTTCCTAAGAACAGACTTTATAACCAGTATCTGGGATGTTTTTAAAGTATGTCTTACACAAGGAGTCCCAAAAGTATTAGTGCCGTTTTAGGTGATTGGACTAATACTTTGGGGTTCTCCTATATAAGCAGGCATGGTGTTCCTGAGGGGTTCCAGGTGCTTTCTAAGCTTGAAAATTAACGAATTGGTTTTGAGGGAAATGCTTTTAAGTGAACTAGGATCTACTCTGACATGGAAGCTTACTTGTTGGAAGGTTTCTCTTCTCACTTCTCTAAACCCTTCTCCATTTTCTCAATATGGCTTGCATATCTCTGGTTTGCTCTTGATGTTGCTGGAGGAACAAATTGGCTGATATTTTTCCCATAAAGAAAAAAAAAACACATTTTCTCCTTGTTAAAATTCACCTCTTCTTGGTCACGCTTGGCTTGATGAACCGTGTCAGGGAAATGATGTCATTTTTCCTTTCTTTCCCCAGATATTCACTGAGTGGTGGAGGACCTTCATCCCACTGAAATTTTTTTGGTATTTGGGTTTTTGTTTTTGTTTTTCCTTTTCTTCTTTCTTTTTCTTTTCACTTTAAAAAAATCAACAAGACCCTGTGGTGACTCTCCTGAAGAGGTGTGTGACTGCAGGGATCATCTTCCATGGCCAGAGGAGCGCTGTCCACAGAACAAACATTCCTCAGTTTGCCACAGCAAGATGAAGTCTCCCAGTTGGGGTGGTGTGTCAGCTCCTTAAAGCTAGTTTTATTTTATTATTATTGTTATTATTATTATTGTTTTTAATTTTAACCATAGTGCATATATTCAAGGGAAGTATCTTTAAAAAAACAACAAAAACAAATAAACCAACCCTGAAATGTATATTTGGGATTGTGATAAGGCAACTAAAGATATTGTGAAACCTCAGGTATCCTGCTTTAAGTTGATAACTCCCACAGGAGATGGAGAATCGCTCTGTTGGATCTGTGTACAGATTTGTATATAGTGTCATTTTTACTGAAACCCTTTCAGCGTGCATAAGAAATCACTGTGTACAAAATGGCCAAGTGCTTCTGTAGATAATATTAGTGGAGTAAATATTTGACAGGCCATAACTGAGTATATTGCCTTGCCTTTATTACATGTACATTTTGAATGATGTGACCAGTGATTTGGGTTTGATTTGGTATTTGCAGGGTTTGCCATTGAATAATAATTATGCCCTCCTATGGACAACTCCTGTTTGTACCTGAACAAATGCAGAATTTTTTTTTCTTTTTTTTTTTGATCCCCATATCTCTTTTGGTACACACACAGGTTGCTTTCATTTTTCTATGATGGTACTATTTCTCAGTGTTTTAAATTGGGACACAGCTGGCCTCACAAAGCTTTAAATTATTTTAAATTCTCCTCTCCCCAGAATAAGTATCTTTATTTCACTATGGTTTTAAAAATCGTACCACTGCCAATTTTGCACCAGATGTATTGTCCCTTTCAGCACCATATTCTTTTGAACCTTGTTAGTAAAACCTGAATATCAGCTTTCCTACCTAAACATGTTCTGAATGCTTACATGAATAAATTTTATATTACACCAATTTTGAAAAATCTCCTTGAAATATGGCTTTTAGAGGAAAGTTGTTTCCTTCCACCATTTCCTGTGTATCTTGAGTATGTGTGAGTGCACATGCACCCTCAGTTAGTAAAGGAAACCATAAAGAAGACTAATAGAAGAAATGGCCAATTTTCAAACCCTGAATTTTGTTCTGATTCCTATGCATTTCCTTGAGGAGATGTGGATGCCCCGTTGCTAGTGTTTTTGACAAATAGTCATGAGATTGCTGTATCTATTTCAAAAGGAGTCTTCTAATGATGTCCCATTTCCTTTAATGTCACATGGGTGGTGTGGACGGTCTGTTAGTCATTGTGTTTTTCCCATGGCACACTGAGTTTTACAGAGCCAGCTTTTCCAAGGTTACAAAAGAAACCCTTGGTTTCCTCAGATGGGGAGGGAGGGTCATTGAATTGCTTTAGGGTTTCATGACTAAATGTCTAACATAAGGTTGTATGGACATGTTGGCTCCTTTCTTTCTCATATTTTTTAAAGAATGGTAGATGTCTCATTGCCTGTCCTCATATCAGAGCCAGAAAGGCAAGTAATTGCTGGAAACCCTCAACTTTGTATGAAAGTCTTAGGCATGTGAGACACTTTTTTGGCTTAGAGTGCTGTGTACAGTAGCAAAGAGAAAAAAAGATTCCCAATAGTTTTCAAGTGGGTGGGCATCATTTGAATGGGAAGGGGAGTGTGCAGGGGCCACGAATTATGTTTTTTAACTCTCTCTTCAGTTACATTGTGATATTAGAAACAGACTTGAGCCATGAATTTCTGTGGGGGATACATTTTGGTTGTGGGAAATAAATACAACTTAATTTGTTAAGTCTAGTTGTGCATCTCTGTCCATGGCATATTGCAACAAATATTTCTCTTGACCAGCAATATTGGGCCTACTTCCACCTTCTGTGTTGCTGAGTCTATATGGTCAGATTTGTCTTCCATATGTCACATTTCTGCTGAAGTTCAGTTGAGTTCATTTCAGAAATAGGGGCCATGAAAAGAAATAAAGAGTGGTCCTTCTCTGGTAGCTATGTGGTACTAGCATTGTTTTAAAGATAAAATGATGAGAAGACAGCAGTTTTGAAAGATTTATAAAACTATTCATGTTTAAAAACCACATATACTTTTCAGTGCTGGGGCCAATCTTAGATTGATAGTAGGTTTTGTTCTCAAGGACCAGGCTTATTATTCTGACTTTTTGTTATTAATACTTAAGTCTTTAATCAGCTTAAAATTGTAGATCTGAGTTCTGTTCTTTGTAGGAGAACTGCTTTGAATTAGTTCACATTGGGGAAAAACTTACTGACTTTTTTGCGGGGAGAGCTGAGGCTTTTGATGGTTAGCAGTATTTACCAAAATTCAGATTCATTCTGATTTTGATTCATGATTCTTTCAGATTCATTCAAATTCAAAATAGAAATCGTCTACTTCTCTGCACTGATACCCTCTGCTCCACCCTTATCTTCCCCCCCCCCCAAAAAAAAAGGAAAAAACCTTGTTAATAAGAGATTAGAATCTACTGTGATAAATCTTTCTAAGGGAGGAATCTGGTTTGATTTGGACTAGATTCCCTGCAAGTTCCTGCCTTACTTCAGAGTTCACCATTTCTATTTATACTTACAACCCTCAATTCCAAAGTAGTATGAGTGCTGCAGGTCTTCAAATTAGACCTATATCAGATAAGATATTCTTTGTGAGTCTATAGACATAAACTGGAAATTAGTTATTTAGAATAGAGCTTAATGGTAAATTAAAAATTACCTTATTTCTCAAACAAAAAATCAATGGAAAGGCATTCACCATTAGTTTTGTTTTGGGGTTGGGTGAAGTTTACGGTTTAGGGGAATTTTGGCTCCTTGTAGAAAGCGGACTTTAAGTTACTGTTTTTATTTGACTAAATAGTGACCATACCCAGCTTTTCAGGATTGGCAAGCCAATATCCAACTCAGTATTTAGGGGTTAAGCCGCCCCCCCCCCATATCATTTGGAAACCTTTCAACTTCCCTGGAAATTGCACTAATGGAGTGGGTTGGCTCAGCCTTTGTGAGGGCAGGGCAGGGGGCTGCTGTTGCAACAGGTGATACCTTGTTAAAGTAATGAAACAGTTCTCCTCTCTCTTCCCAATAGTTATTCTTTTCCTCAAATGTCCTTGATTTGTACTTGTAAAGTATCTGGTTCAGTTCTTGGTCTTTATGTAGCTTTGTGTGTGTGTGTGTGTGTGTGGTTTATTTTTTAAATACGTGATCAGTTTGTAAGTTTTTTAATATTTCCTTCCTCTAAAAGCAAAAACACAGCTACTGTATTTCTGTTACACAAATGGCAATAAGGGGAAAGAACCACAGGAAGTGTTCTTAAGCACAGGTACTGTAAAATGTAAGGGTCAGTAAAGATCACAGAAATGAAGATTTTTGGGGGGGTTAATGTTGTGTGTATACAAGTGTGTATAGGGGATGGCTCTGAAAATCCAGTCATGGCCTAGGACCAGTGGGTAGATTTTATTCTGTTTTCAACCTTGAGATAAGTTGCTTTTATGACATTCTAGATCTTGGGTGGCTTTGTTCTCCAATCTAATCATCTCCCAACACACCCATCTGAAGAATAAAGGGCACATTTAATACTAGTTGATGTGGACGTTTAGTAAATGCCTGTAGACTAGACTTATTAATAATGGATATGGGGAAATTATTGATGTAGTCTGGGAGAAGAAAAAGGAGGGGAGGGATATTGAAGGGGTTTCATCATTATAAACATTTCTCTGAAAATGTCCATTTGTATTTAGAATTGTAAGTCTAAAAGAAAATGTTGACACAGAGACCACAAATGGCTTTTAAAACGTAAACATTTTAATATGCCTCGAGCCAAGATATATGCCTGCACTTGTCATCTGGACTGTAATTGAAAACTCACTTGCTGGATTATGGTCTACATGAAAAGTCAGTGAATGGAATTCCTCCAGAAGTTGTAAACATCCATGAGGCCATGATCTTGAAAACTGCATTGTGTTAAGATCCTCCCAGGAGGCCAGTTGCCTACCTGGTAGAAAACTGGGACAGCCATTAACCATTTCAGATTGATGAACAGGCCAGCAACCAAGGTAGGGGAGAGGGTGATGGGGGGGGCCCGCCCACTCGCTCCTAAGTTTTTGTTTTTTGGTTGTTGCCTGTTGCTATTCTTTCTTTCACAAAGTTGTTCTCTCCCACCTGTTTACTGTTGGCAAAAACTTTTTACTGGTTTATTTATTTCTACTCTGTCTTTAGTGTGACCTTAAAGACAACCTTTTAGTATCTTGGGTAACTGAGAATACTGAGCACAAGAGAATTTGTCAGCCAAAAAACACCTTTTATTTGCAGTGGTGTGTGTGTGTGTGGGGGGGGGGGGGGCAGGGTAGTTAATGAACTCAAACTGCAGAGAGCCATTTCTGTATTCAGAGTAGGTTTCATAGTTGAAGACCTTTGTTCAAACCCAGGCTCAGACAGTCACTACCTTTGTGATGTAGGGTATGTCCCTTCACCTTTGTGATTCACGTCTGGAAAGGAGGCTTGGACTAAAAAATATCAACAAATGAGTCCTTGGCTCTTTTAAAAATGGCCATTTTTAGCTCTATGGGTTTTCCCAGCAGCATCGCTTCATGAGGGAGGGAGCTGTCTACCAGTAAAAAGAAGCAAACTGCAAAAAGTGGCCATCTTCTCTATCCTCTCCTTTGCCCCTCGTTTTCTTCCTGCGGCCTTGCTGCCAGAGGCTACTCCTCTCCTGGGACCGGTTAACTGTTGAGTAGCTTTTACTTCATCAGTGCATCCATCCCTTTCTGAATCCAGGAATAACCCCCTTTGGACTATTCCTCCCCATGAGCCCTCACCCTGGCCAGGAAATGTAGCAGGCAGGGGGATGGCTGCCAGCACCCCAGATCAGAGGGGGGAGGAAGAGGAGGAGAAGGAAGAACAAAAGGACAAGTTGTCTTGCCTTCAGACTGCAGCCTGCTCAGTGGAGTGAGGTATTTTTATTCCCTTTTGTTGTTAGTACTTTAAACCGTCTGGTACATGTTGTAAGGCAAGTGATTTAACAAGTCTAAAGCTACTAGTCCATTTCAAAATTGCAGTCTCCATATGTATCAAAGCCAGCCTCAGTTCCATGAAGTCTGTGTATTCCAGCAACAATTCATTCCTGTGTATCCTCAATTAGGCAGCATCAACCTGGCTGGCAGGGGAGGGGGAAGAGAAGTGTGTTAATTGAGCCACTATCTGCTCATCTGTGGTTTGGTAGACTTGTGTTAGAAAAGGCCTTAAAACCAACGAGGGAATAGAAGAATGTGCTAAATGCATTTCCTGGTGGCCCCCCATTCCCTGGGGTACTGGCAGTCCAGCACATGAACTGTCACACTACTGTTAATCCCCATGGCCAGAGGGCAAAGGGGTAGAGAAGAGCAGAGTTCTGTTTAGGAAAATAGCATCACAATCTAGACGCTTCATTTTAAAGGGATTCTTTCTTTTCAGTAGGATGTAAGTCTTAATAATGAAAGCCCGGGGAAGGGGAACAAGTACCATTACTTTATAGTGTTTCCGCATCCACTTACGCCAACAAAAAACACTTCATAACTTAACATGTCACAAATGGCCCATGGTTAATGACATACAGGTATTTTCATGCTTGTGAAACAAACAGCAAAACACCACAGCTTAATATCTTCCCATTGTACACACCATTCACAGTACATTTATAGCCCAAATAATATTGCACTGGACTTTTGTTTCATTATTTCTCTTTAAAAAACAAACTACATTTTGCAAATAGTCATCACTTCTCAAAGTTAACAGTAAACAATTTGGTCAACTTGCACCAAGACAAAGGTCTGATAAATGTTATAAAGTAGCTCATTATTATAACATGAAACCCCAAAGTGGAATATTGTTTGTGTGCTGCAAACTTTTATAACAATAGAAAATTAGTAGGAATTCCTTGATTAATAAAGTAGAAAGATTGAAAAATGAAATCTCAAAACGACCTTTACTATAAGACTGCTTCTGTTGTGTTTTTATCAGACACTGTGAAAAAGCCAGCAGTCTACAGATCAAAACAATAAAAAGGGTTTTCTTTTTTTTTTCTTTTCTTTTCTTTCTTTTTTTTTTTTTTTTTAAGAAAAAGAAGAAATAGCACTTGCACATGGAATCACGTTCTCATTGGGAAGGGGCAGGTACATTTGTACTGCTTTTTAAGGTGCAATCTTGGAGGAAAGGAAATGTCATTTGGCACTCTAAGAACAATATTTTAATACTGGCACAAGCTAAAAAACAAAACAGCACACCAAGAGAAGGACCCACAGAACACCACATAGGACAGGAGGTGGTGGGGCTCTGTTACCATTGGGGTGGGGACTCAAACAGCTGAAAAGACTAGATAGATTAAAAACAGTTTTGCTGGGACAGACAAGAGTTGCTGCAAAACCACTTGTTTTAATTTTACTAGGCTTCGTTAATACAGAAGAAAGTAACTTCAAACGTCCTCTAGAAAAGCAGCAACTGCTAGAACAAGAAAGGTGGGTTTCAGCCATCAATACACATGAGATTCTTTGTGACTTAGAACACAAGCCCGAGAGGCTGAGGTGGTGGCACTCCGGATTACCTCCATCCACCTAGAGAGGGAAAACAGAAAAGATTAGATGTTTCGTTTTTTTTTATAAACCTTTTTTTAACCAATTCACTCACCAAAACACTACACTAGGGGGCAGCCGGGTAGCTCAGTGGATTGAAAGCAGGGCGTAGAGACGGGAGGTCCTAGGTTTAAATGTGACCTCAGACACTTCCCAGCCATGTAACCCTGGGCAAGTCACTTGACCCTCATTGCCTAGTCCTTGCCACTCTTCTGCCTTGGAGCCAATACACAGTATTGACTCCAAGACGGAAGGTAAGGGTTTAAAAAACAAAACAAAACACCACACTGATGATTTCTGTGAAGAAATATCGGTAATGAAGGTAAGCAGAGCATTTGGTATTGGAGAATCAGTACAGGATTCTAGAAGGGACCTTAGAGATCAGATACTCTAACAGGCAAAGCTACGCCTTACTCTACGTGGGAGTTATTGGTAGATTTGACAGCACACTCTAGTTGGAATTGGGAGACTATGGTTTAAATAACCAACCCTCTTCAGTTCCTTCATCTGTGAAATGAGGAACTATAAAGCTAGAGAATTCTCTGAGCCAGCCTGTTCATTAAGGTCCCTTTCCACCTCAAAATGTTTTAAGTATAGCTCAGCTCCCCCTCTCCCCCTTTTTCTTCCCCAAACCATATCCTAACTTAAAACCCCACACTATATCCTTTTCAGGAATATATCAAAAATTACATTTCATTTTGATAAAGAAATGACAGGCTGATATTTAAAATGACTTCAAATTACCTTCTAGTTTTCAGTATCTCCTCTGGCTACTTGACATTGAGAATCCATGTTTAATTGAGGAAATCACAAACTCTTTCCTCATCCTGTTTTTTGCCTCTCTTTCCCTAGAATTTAGCATAATGTCTTGGCACATAAAAGTAGAGGAAGTGATAAGGGGTGTTGCCATTCTGGAATCATGGGAACTTTGGGGTGAATTTTAATTAGCGTTTGTAATAGAGAACAAAGTCAGATATAGTCTGATTTGGGGAAGTCAGTTCAAAAGTTCAAGAAAAGAACACGATATGCTCATGACTGAGCATTTGGTGGTGAACTTTACTCCAAAGGGTTGGGATGCTCTAAAGAGAAATTCTGAAGAGATGTGTTTTTGAATAAGTAAAGGCAAAATGCTTGAAGAGACGAATCTGTCTCCTTGGGGAAAACTCACCAGCCAACAAAAGATTATAAAAAAGAAATACCAGGAGTTAGAAAGGAGGGCATGTATCAACGATTCCACTAGAGGACTGTTTCTGTGTAGGAAGAGCAGCAGGAAGCTCCAGAATGAAGCTGGTAATGAACATGAACCACAACCAAAAGGGCAAGAGGGAGACCGAAGAAAGGACCAGAATTTTGCTCAAGGTGGGCAAAGGCTCATGCTGCTTTTCTCTCCCAAAGGGAATAACTGGAGGCGAAAAATTATGAGAGAAAGAAGCACCTCACATGGATGGTCACTAGCCACAAACAAGTGGAGTATGGAAACTAAAGGCCAGTTTGAGAGCATTGCAAAAGGGAAGCATGACTTCACAGAACAAGTCATATACTAGATGAATTTCATTTAATTTTTGACAGCAAAACTTGACTGGTATGTGCTTATTCTTTCAGCAAAGCCTGCATTCAGTTATGAATGAGAAAGCTATAAATTAGGCAGATTCAGAACTGGCTGAATGACCACAGATGCAGGGTGTGGTTGTTAGTGTAATCAGTGACCACTTGGAGGGAAATCTCCACTAGTACAGTGTTCTGCCTTTTGCCTTGGACTCTTCAAGATTTTATAGATGATCTGGATGAATCCCTAGAAGGTGAGTGTGTCAGATTTAAAGATCACAAGAGAATGCAAATGAGTCAGCATCTCAGAAGATCATTAATAGATACATACTGTATATGTTACCCTATTTAATTTGACTAGATTTGTCTCATGGTTTCAGCTTAAAACTGCACAAAGATTACTGGGATACCCAGTATTCACCTTAACAAACAAGATTTGTGGGCTTTAGTGAATGGCTACCTCAGTTGTGGAGGATACGCCCCAGAACAAGAAACATGTTGGCCCGAGTGTACTTTAATCAGACCACATCCAAAATAATACATAGTTATGGGTAACACATTTTAGGAAGGAAAAATGCTGCCTCTTCCTGTTTCCTGGCCCCAGGAGTACTCCAAGGATTCCTTTTGGAGGAATGTCTCTATTAGCATCCTCCAAATTATTTGCTAGACATAAGAATGAGGATTTATATCTGGAAACCTGAATTCCAGATACAAGATTAGACATCACATAGGACTGTCCCCTCGAGATTTAGTTTAAAAAACAAACCACAAATCCTCATTACAATTTAGATCAAAGACTATCGGCTAGCATTTATATGACATACTTCTATAATCAATCTGCTTAGGGCATATGTTTCCTTTTCTTAGCCATTCAACCTGAGTACTGAAATTAATTTCATCTCCTTTGCTAATTTAGGTGGTAATTATGAGCAGGTGAGCACTGTTTTCCACCCCATCAGTTGTCTCTTCTCAAATATCTTTTGGATTGCCACGTTTTCCTCTTTTCTGGTTATAGTTCACTCTGAGAGAAGGAAGAAACTGACTTTTGTTTTCTTTGCTTGGGACAATCATTAGCATTTTCTCCTCCCACTATTGCCCCTTTACACATTCATTTTTTGTCACATACAAGGAACAGCTTCTGGAACTAGATTCCCTAGGAGGTGGAGGACTAAGGAATGAGGAAAGGGAAATTCAATCCTGAGATCCCAGATTAAGAGGTTCTCCCCTCCTTCAAATGCAGCTTCTTGGCTGCTCTAAGTGTTTAGGTGAATTTAGAAATAACCAAAACAATCCGTTTCCTTCATAGCCTTGCCCACATGCAGTTTGGTTTGCTTCATACCAGAAAACATGGAAAAGGATCCCATGGAAGGGCTCAAATCCTATAACATGAATTCTCACTCGTTGCACCAAATGAAACACTGACTTCCTTACATAGAGAATTCTTCATTTTGGCTGCTGTAAGTGGTGGTGAAGTGTGGTCTGGTATTAGACTGCATAATCCCATCCATGACAAATCAAGTAATTCTTGGGAAACGGGGCAGAGATCCAGGATGAGGACACCCAGGAGGGGTGCATTCACATGGCCAAAAGGGGCTCTACCGTCATCACTTCGCAAAACCTTCAACCAAAAGGGTGCCCTCTGCCCAGGAAAAGAGGTCAGACAAAACCCCTACCTTTCGAATGTATATTCACTCTCGGCCCTGAAGTAGTAGACGTGGGACTTGAAATGTAGCTTGAACACATAGTCTTTGTGGATGTTCTCAGCTTCCGAGGGAATGGTGAGTGAATATCCTAATAAAGGCAGACTGGCTAAGGGATGATTGTCCTAGAAAGGAGGAGCACAACCCGTTTGGAAATCAGTCAAAGGTGAGTTCATCCCTTGTGTCTGGCCGTGGATCGTCTCCAGAGCCCGGATCACTTGTGTTCTTTCTCATCAGGGCCCTCCCTGGGACCCAGGCACCAGTGAGGAATGATTGGTGCACAGGCTTCTTTGTTCTCTACTACCCGGTTAGATTGGGGATGCTCTCTGTAACCCTGGTCAATGCTCCATCCCTCCTACCCACAAAGAGTTTCTGAGAAGCAGAAATAATTAAATCCACGACTCTTTTCTAATGTGGATAACTGGCACCGTTGCAAAAAAACAAAAAAACAACCCATACAAAAATGGTTTATGTCTTTCTCCCTAGGAAAACTTAATTTCCTGTATAATACATAACAGCTAATGTCCAGAGGCTTCCACTGAGGAGCTAGAACCAATCTGCTCTTTCTTGGCTACTCCCCTCCCCTTGTCCCTCTGTGACTCTACTTTTCCTCACAGACCTGCTTGGCAAACTGGCATCCCAAGCCCGGTCACATTGCAGGATATGCTGTCCTTCAGTCCAGGCGCTGGGACGTGGGGCCACAGGCTCTGGTCAGTTTAGGTTTAAAACAATTGGACAAGAGCATGATTTGGGCCAGGGGTATTAAATATGGGGTCCATAGCACTCCAAGGTGTGGACCAAACCAGATTATAATATAATTAGAAAATAATTAACAAAATAAAGAAAAAAAGGAAGCTGTTAAAATTTAAAACTAGATTAATATGCAGGAATCCTTATGTGTGGATTAGTGGGCCCCTATTTAATACCATTGTGGTCAATACTTTAACTTGATTTCACCCATATCTAAATATGTATGTGAGTGGAAGAGCCAACCTCATTATTTTTTCTTGGGTTCTGGCTATGCAAATAATAATAATTGCATTTGCAAAGCACTTTGCAAATATTATCTCGTTCTTTTATTTTTTCAATAAGTAGCCCTAGGAGACAGGTGCTATTATTACATTACCTCTATTTCACAGATTTGGAATTTATATGACAGATTGAGTGACTTGTCCAGGGTCATACCATATTTGCATGTAGCTAGGTAGCACAGTGGATAGTATGCCAGGTGTGGAGTCAGAAGGACCTGGTTTCCAGTCTGGCCTCAGACGTTTGGCTGTGTGACCTTGGGCATGTCACTTAACCCTGTTTGCCTAGCCCTTGCCCTTTTATCTTAGGGTTGCCACTAAGCCTGAAAATAAGGATTTTTATAAAAAGAAAATCTTGATTTGAACTTGGGTCTTGCTAATTCCAGGCCCAGTACATTGTTGCCTGTACCACATAGCTGCCCAAGAATAAGAGAGGCCCCAAGTTATTTCATAAAACTTCTCTGGCATGGACTTCCTCCCCTCTGGCTCTAAAACCACTCATTCTTCCTTGGGGGTCTCCTGCAGAGAACCCTTAAGTTGGAATTCATGTTCAAAAGCTTCATTCCAGCAGCAAAAAAGGTTACGTTTGCTTTCTAACGGAAGCTAAAATGCTAAGTGGAGCCCTTTAGAGTCAGAAGCGCTAACCCTCAGACCTGGTGAGTGACATCCCAAGATGGACACCGTGGGCTGTGTCCACCGAGTGCCATGGGCTTGGCAACAAATGTGCTTCCAGCGGGCCTTGGCGCCTACGTGTTAGCCCAAGGAGAGGAAGCCTGGCCTCCTGCCTCCCTGTCTGGTTCTGGACCAAAGCCCCACCACTCCCCCCACCCCCCCCACCCCCCCGTCCCGGGAGAACCACGTCCTCACTACTAATGGGTTCTTCTACTTGCCCCCTGTGGCCCCAGATACGCAGGACACACCAGGAAATGTGCCTTCCCTTGGATGGAGAGAAAAACCTTCCTGAAATGGTCACTGTTCCATTGCTTCAAAATAGAACTCCTTTGCCTACCATTCCAGTCATCAGAGATGTCTCATTTACCAATGTTTATTCATAACCCCCATGTACTGGTTTGATGCCATCTGCCATCTTTTTCTGGCCAACACTTCCTGGAGTGCTAGTTTCAGAAGGAAATACGGAAGCCACATTTAGGATGAAACCATGGGGGGTGGGGTGGGGCAGATGCTATGAGTCTATGAGACCCGTCGCTCATGGCATGGCCAAGTCTGTCCTAGGAAAGCCGGTGGAAATGTCCCGAGCCCACCACCCCCAGACCTCTCTGCATTTTCCTGATCTGAGCCCGCCGAAGGAAGCTTTTCAAGCTGTACGAGGTCTTTACCTGGTGTGATTTGTAGAAGAACAGGCAGAAGTTGGTAAACACCACCCAGAGCTTCTGCCATCCATTGCTATTTTTGAATTTCCGTAATAGGTTCCCAGATAACTGATTCTGAAATAATGAAGAAAAAGCAGTGAGAGAAAACACGCACACAGACACAAACGCACACTGAAAATTGAGAACCTCTAGAAAGACGCAAAACCCCATGTAAAGGAAACATTTCATTTCCCTCTCCCAAATTTTAGTTACAAAGGAGCCATCAATCCTTCCACTAAGGGCCAGCCCCCCCCTCCC